>NC_056733.1:495261844-495499344 GCF_019279795.1 Protopterus annectens
AGGCCACCCTTGTGTAGAGGGATGACTATTGCAGTTCTCCATTCACATGATACAAAGTCTAACTGGAAGCTATTGTTAAATAGAACTCCAGTGGTCCTGATAGGTTGTGTTCATGCATTTTATGAGACATCCTGGGATATTATTGGGGATCATCAATGTGGTGTTATTAGTCTTAGACAGTGTGCACATAACTTATTGCATAGTGATAGTTGAGGGGTTATGTTCAATGGTATTTATGGAGTGGTGGCTGAGAGGCACAGTGGGGTAAAATTTGAGCTGAATTTGTAGGCCAGTGAATTTGCTTTATCTTTTGGCTTTCTGTAGATGGTTCCATTTACAATTAGTTCTGCACACTGTTGTGTACAGCCTATGAGGTTCCTCAGAGTCATACAATAAGTAAGCAAAGGCAGAAGGAATCAAACCCTGGACTACAGAAAGTAGCTCTACATTGTCAGGCTTAAAAAGCTCCAGGCTGGGAGTAGAAGACAGGACTGAATCCCAGACCTTAGAACTGTGGAGGCGAAAGCCTCGACCACTAAGCCACTATGCTGCCATTCCCACTTTCATGTCTGAGAAAAGAAGTGCAAATAGAAATGGCATAGGTACAGAGTACTATGAAGCAGCACTTGCAATCTCTGGAGAGATGAGCAAACTGTGACCCGGGCTTGTCATGTCCTGTTTTTCATCCAGTGTTTTATGCATTGAATTATACATGAATTGACATTCATTGTTTCTAATTTGTTAATGATTCACTACTATTGGATAGTGTGAAATGACTTACAAGTTCAAGGTAAGTAGTGTGGACTTGGCACCCTTCAACAAGTAGTACTGTTACCTATTCAAATAATAGCACAAGATTCAAAGGACAAGGTCGTCCTTTAACTAACTAATGTTTTGTAGCTTAGGTCCTGTGTGTCATTTAGGATTAACTCCATTGTGACTCACTGCAGTACTTTATATAGCATACTTTTCAGACTGATTGGTCTAAAATCGTTTGTATTTTTATGTCCCCTGCTTAGTGAAACTGTGCCAATACAATTTATTAACCATGACTGCTATTCATTTTAACAGACATTCCTTCTGTGCAGGTAACCACCATAAATGTTTTCTTTTACCATGGGACTTGATTTTTCAGTTTTACTTTTGGCAAAAGTCATCCTGTTTGTAATAAAATAAGGAATGCTGATCATATCTGTATAGCACTCTGACATGTTTTTTTTTACTTATTATGAGGTTTGCACTAAATTATTTTACATGCACAGTTACTGTACCACATGGTTAGGTAATCACATGAAGGCTTATTGATAACATGTCTCATTTACTGATTTTTCCCTTTAGTATTCTTATTTATGTTAAATAATACCTTATTTTTACATCCAGCCTTTGAGCTGGGAGTTGTGCTAGATATAGGAGATATAATAAGAAAAGTTACAAAGGTTCAGTATTTTATTTGATCTAGACTTGTTTTTCTGACAAGGGAAGTGTCTGAGAGATAAACCATACCTGTTTTTCTGTTGCATATATTATACATTTTGTGATTCTCCCAAGTGTTTTTTTTTTTACAATTAACTATAAACGTTATTACCACAGAACTGACAGGATAATTGACATATCATGGATCCTCTCCCAGCTATGCAGAGGCAATGTACTACATTGTCAATATAATATTGGGATTACTAGTGCTACCACAAGAAAGGCATTGTGCGACAAACCTACAGTACTCCTAAATGACAGGGATGTGAGATGTGGTTAACCAGCTCTCTAACAAATCTCCATCATAGCTTTCCTTTACATGATTATAGCCAGATGATTGCGCTCTCACTGCCTGGGTGCAAGTGATTGAATTTACGCTTGATTTTAGGTTGCAGAATTTGATGGAGAGGCACCATGAGGTTGCTTTTTGTGCTTGTTGTATGCTGTATTGGGAATTTCTCCTTTCTACACCATTCTAATTCTGTGGATATAAAATATAACAGTAAGGGGGTATGGACTACATGGGGTTTTATTTTGTATGTCTGAAAGTGGTTGATATATGACTTTTGTTCTATATCTATCATAGTTAAGAAGATGGTTTGTGAATGATCATGTCTCAATCATTCATGTAAGAAGTTCCAGGCATCCTTAAATTACTACAGGCAGCTGAGAAATAGTAATGAACATAAAAAGGGTTAGTTTTGTTGCAACAGAAAAAAAATGTTACACCTCTTAGATGCTTCCTGAGTAGTGTCAAAACTCAGTACTAAAAAAAATATAAAGATAATTCCTTAGCCACTGATAACCGGTTTCAGCTACAGGACATGAGTTTGAGTTTGATTACAAAGCTATCAATAAAAAAGTTTTGTTTTTGTCGGTTTTAACATTTTTCTCCTGATTCATAAAACTTATACCATATTTTTTGTTGTTCCACTCATGAACCTTTAAAAGATCATCAGGAAAGAGGGAAAGACAATCACATCTAAGAAGAAGCTACATTTTTGAACCATAAAATTATAAATCAGCTGAAATATTGAAAGGATTTTGAACTTTGAGACTGGCTATCACTCAGAGGGAGTGATAATTAAATTCATCAGGCATGAACTGCTGCTTTTTGAAAGCTAACTTATAATAATGAAGAAAAAGAAAAGCTCTTCAAGATTACCTTCACTACTTTTGAAATTAACTGCTGAAGCTCTCTGCTGATTTGACAGCATGGTAGCCTGTATAGAAGAAAATCCTTATGTGCAAATACATATTACATTGTTAACATGGAACTAAGCTCTCTTCAGGTCAAAAGGGCTTTACTAGGGCATGTTGCTTAATATCTTATGCAGGCTACATGCTAACAAAAAGACTTTAGCATCTTGATTAACATACCTAAAAGATAATCTGTTATTTTTTTCATACAGTGCATGTAAGCCATTAAACATCACACATTATTAAAGTCCCATTGAAATGAATGGAGTAATAACCTTTGTAGTCATTGTTATATGGCAATATGCCCTTATATACATAGCACATGTCAGCAAACCAGCTGCAAGAGTCTTGAATTGACTTGTGAATCTTACAAAGATCACCTTTAACCCACCCCTTCATTTTAAACATAAAAAAAAATCAACAATGTATGACTGACATAAGCAACCAGTGCAACGTAGACATTGTCTGCCTTCATCAGAAAATCACTTTAGCAAGGATATTTGAGTGTATTGTACATTTGTAACTAATCACAGAATATTTTTATCTAAAAGCTGACAACCACATATGGGAAGAGTCAATTATAGACAAATCATGTCTGGTCTTCTCTTGGATCCATAAATGGAGTTTGATGCTATAAATCACACAGACATTATAATCAAGTTTTCTAATAATACATTCACTACATAATAATATATTTAGATTACTATGCAGTTATCTCACTGATACAATGTACCAAAGCAGGTGTAGCCATAAATAGGTCTCAGAATTTGGTAATGACACAGGAGGCTTACAGTGCTTAGGTCTGGGACCACTGTTATTTGATGTGTATATAATGTAGATCTCAGCTGTTCAGATTTTCACAGAATGTCTAGATTTCTGCCTCACATTTTTGGTCTGTTGCTCATAAAACTTGTGGTTTTCTGGAAAATCAGTGATGACTGAATTCACTAAATTATGACAGACATTTAAGTTTCAGATGTCATAGCCTTCAGAAAATGCATGCTAACACAAAATATTTTTTATTCTAGCAACGTTCTAAATTTAAGCAAGCAATATTCATGCCCCTATTTTTGGGCCCTAGTTCCCCTATTGTTTTTGACTTTCAGATTTCTTGTACTAAGAGGTTGAGAGGTATGGTATATAAAGTCATTGCCAAAGTGATGTGAGAACATTGCACTAATCCAATATGAATACAGCACAACCTTTCAATGTGCAAACAAAAGGTATCATATGGATGAAAAGAAACTGACTGGTTTCTTGGCACTAGAAAATTGTTTTGTGATACACTACTCTTACAAAATTTTAAAAGCAAAGTGTCTCTGTCTTAATCTGTAGTAACTGCTATAAAAGTCTTAATCTGTTTCAAGAAATATAACTTAAAATGGTGATAAAGTTATTTAAACAAATAACAGTTTTACAAAAAGAACCAGGTAGCAAGCCCTCTCAGAATTCAACATTCACAAATTTTTCAAGTGATTACTTAGAATCAGCTCCCTCAATCCTGGAGTAAAGCACTTTAGCATATTTTTGAAAAATCTCTCCACTAATACTTTACTTTCAATAGGGGTTTCATTTTCCCTCAGTTTGTTTTCAATGTTTCTATGTTTCGGTGTCTTTGGATATGAAATTCAGAGCACCAGGCCTTCTAAGAGTTTGCTAGCTATTAAGTTATGGCATAGTCTTTTATATCCAACCAATTATGCAAACCATTCTTAAATTCTGTTAGTGTGCCGTTTTCTGTGTCTAAGTGGTGAATTATTCCACCATCTGCTTGGTCTATGATGAAATGTTTTTCTTAAACTAGGCCATGTATCCCAACCCTGTTTAGTATACCTAAAATGCACAAGAGCATTGAAAATCCCAAGTTTTGGCCTATTGTAGCAGGGGCTGGTTTTATTATGGAGCCTCTTGCACTATATGTAGACCATCATCTTAAAAAAATAGTTCATTCTTTGACACATATTTCTAGAGATTCCTGGGATTTTTTGAAAAACGTTACACAGGATAAGTTTAATTTAGGCTTAGAACTAGTCACTATTGAAGTAGTGGAATTATTCCCTTGTATACCCCACACGGTGGGCCTTGAATGGTTTCAAGAAGTTTTATTTGAAGCAGGATACTTGCAACCAGTTCAAATTAGCCTAATTTTGGAATTTATGAAAACCATTTTAAAAAATAACTACATGCTTTTTAATGGGGAATATTATAAACAGGAACAGGTAGTAGCCATGGGGGCTGTCTGTGCCCCCTTGTATGCTAATTGTGTGTTATTTTATTGGGAAAAATAATTCATTTTCAAAACAGAGTGCTCAAGGTACATTACTTTTTATACTAGATTTCTGGATGACATTTGTCTCTTTTGGCAGGGTTCCAGGGATAAATTATCTGAATTCCTAATTTACCTTAACACTACAGGATTTTTGAGATTTGCACACAGTTCCTCTGTTCAGACTATAGACTATCTGGATGTTACAATTTACAAAGATTATACGAATAAATATTTTCAATCAAAGATTTTTCGTAAATCTACATTTTCAAATTCCTACTTAAATTTTGAAAGTGGACACCCCTTTTCTCGGAAGAAGGAGATTGTCAAGGGGCAATTGTGTAGTGAATTTGATATGTTTCAGAAGGAAACAAAATTTATTACAGAACTCTTTATACAGGGAGGTTATCCCAGTAATTTGGTAGACAGGCTAACAAAAGAAGTAGTGGATGAAAGAGAACAAAAATATTTTGCCCTTCTTGGTAAAGATAATGTGGCAAACACTACTAGTAAGGAGAGTGATATAGATCACGGTTCAGCCTTTTTACATACTTATTCCTCAGCATCTTCAGACATAGAAAATATTATTAGTAGATATTGGGGAGTACTTACAGTAAATGATGAGGTAAACTGGTTTATACCCAAGGAACCTACATTTATTACAAGAAGGGATAGGAATTTGAAGGAGATGTTTGAGAAAACTGACTGTAAAAACCAGAATGTGACTAACAAGAGAAAAGGTACATTTAGATGTGGGTTTTGCAATCAGTGTACCCACATGACTGACAAGGAAGAGATTTATCTTAAGGCTAGGGGAATTTTATTAAAATCTCCCAGACATCACAGCTGCAATATCATGGGGATAGTCTACCTTGTTACGTGTGAAGCATGCCTTGTTCAGCCACTCACTAGGCTAAACAAGGAGAAGGTTACTGTTAGCTGCCTTTCGGGTGCCAGGATCCGCCACATAACACAAGCACTCAGGTCACTCCAGAACAAGTACAAATACGACTCTGTCATTGTCCATGTTGGTGTGAATGACCTGAGCCATGCCTCCCTGGACTACATTAAAAGAGACATGGAAGAGCTTTCTGATCATGTAGCCCAGGCTGGTATGACCCTGAGTAGCATCCTGCCCTCACCAAGAATGATACCATGGTATAAAGAAAAAATTATCAATTTCAACAATTGGCTAAGTTTCTGGTGATATTCAAAGGGGATCCAGTGTCTGTCCACCTGGGATGACATGCTCAACAAGCCATGCTGCTTCGCTAGAGACGGCTTGCACCTATCACCCTTAAGCTTTTGAATACTGGCCAAGGCTCTTGCCACCCCCATAGTGCCTTTTTTAGGCAAAGCTCAAAAGACAAACCCACCACCATAAATAGCACAAGTAACAAAAAACTGAGGGTAATGTTACTCAATGTCAGAAGTCTAAACCTCAAAATGCATGCACTCGAGCCACTCCTCAGTATGGAGAAAATCGATATATGTGCAGTAACAGAAACCTGGTTTAAGGCTCCAGAGAACACCCAGCACTACCAGGCTACAACTCATAAGATACATTTCGGCCACAGAACCCAGATCGCAATACAAAAGGCGGGGGCGTATCCATATTCATCAAGGATACCCACACCTCCAGGTTAGTGGGACAGCACGATGCTTCAGAGATCATCCACGTGCAGTTAACAATGGGCAAAACTACAATTCAAATTGTAGCTTGCTACAGATCACCCACCATGTCCCAGGATCCCCATTCCTCATTTCTGGAAACACTGGGAAACATAAAGGTCTTACCAAACACCCTAATATTGGGTGATTTTAGTTACCTAAACATTAACTGGGAGAACTACTCAAGTACTAACTATTTGCCCAACATTTCCTAGAATTTATAAACTCAAATGCCCTGGATCAACTGGTCAACACTCCCACCAGAGATGACAACATATTGGACCTGGTCATCACCAACATGGGCAACCGGTGTTTCACACTGGAGGTCAACCCCTCGCTGGTTAGATCTGACCATAAACAAATCACTTTGGATATCCACATTCCGCCCCCACCCCGGTCAAGGAAACCACAGTGAAAAACTTTTCAAAAGCAAACTTCACGTTACATAAGACCGAGGTGGAAAGTTTCAAAGTGCCCATGCTAAAGGATAACATTGTCCAAGCTGCAAAATCCTTTACTAATGCATTCTATGGGCACCTACAAGAATGCATGGATCATGCTATCGCAAGCAAAACCAAGACTCACTCCTCAAAGAAAAGGAAACCAGTCTGGTGGACCCCTGCCATAAACAAGCTATACAATAGAAGGGGGAAACTAGTACAGAAAAGAATAAAATCCCAAGAAGGGAAGACATCCCTGATCAGTATCAGTAAGAAACTACGATCCCTCATAAAACAATCCAAGGCTAGCTTCAAAAGAAAAATTGCCAATGACTCCAAAGATAACCATAAGGCATTCTTTAGCTATGTCAAGAATCTAAGTGGCAATGCTCAGATCTGCTCTGAGTTAGTGCAGAATGGCACAAAATACACTGAACCGACTGATATCACCAACATCCTGGCAGACAGGTTCAGTGCAAACTTCACCCCCCTCTCACCCTCAAAAAGGTCCATAACCATACCAGAAGAATGTACAGCCCCTGAAATCACAGGCACAAAGGTTAAAACAGCCCTCTCCAAAGCCAAAAACACAGCATCAATGGGACCGGACGGTGTCCCAGGCTGTGTCCTACACAAGCTCAAAGATGAACTAACTCCTCACCTAAACACACTGTTTAAACTCAGCCTCTCCACAGGCTACATACCCATAAAGTGGTGAACAGCAGCGGTTATTCTACTCCACAAAGGTGGAGTCACAACAGACCCTGGGAACTATCACCCTATAAGCCTGACTAGCTTGGTCTGCAAGGCTATGGAGTGCATCATCATGGAACTCATTAACAGAGATATTGGGAACTTCCAAACACTGGACCCTACCCAGTTCAGCTTTGTTAAGGGCAGATTATGCCTCCTAAACCTGGTGGACTTCTTTGAGACAGTTACCAAGGCTACAGACGAGGGAAAGGTTGTACACACAGCCTGCATAGACCTCACAAAGGCCTTTGACACCATTCCCCATTCTGGTATTATAGATAAGCTCACCAGTCTGAATGTAAACCCCTACATCACAAGATGGGTTGCCAACTCGCTAACAGACAGAACCCACATGATGAGAGTTGCAGGAGCTAGGTCCAACTCTAAACCGGTTACAAGTGGTGCTCCCCAGGGTTCAGTCCTAGGACGCCTCCTGTTTGGCATATACTTTTCAGAGGCACACGCAAGCACGGGATGACTATGGCTGACCAAGTTCACAGATGTCTGCTATAATTGACTCTCCGGCTGACACAGACATCCTCCAAAATGCTCTCACTGAGATGGATATCTGGTGTCAAAATCATGGCCTCAGGGCTAAACACCAAAAAGTGCATAGTCATCCCCTTTGGAAAAAACAAAGTACCCACAAACTACTACATAGGTGGTAGTCCCCTAAATATGGAAGACGTAATAAGGCATCTGGGGACCCAAGTAGATAGTAATCTCTCCTTTGATAATCACATTGCCAAAGTGGTTAGAAATTCCTTCTATGTGACCCAGCTAATCACAAAAGAGTTCACATTCAGATCATAAGAGGTCATTGTGCCCCTCTACTTATCACTCAACAGACCCATCATAGAGTACAATGCCCCATTTGGGATGCACCTTAAAAGACACCTGCAACAGCTGGAAAGGCCACAGAATACCTCACCATGAGGATCACTGGCCTCAAACAGATGCCATATGCAGCTCGACTGAAGAAACTCCAGCTGTACTCGGTTGCATACTGCCTCAACAATAAATAGGACGTGCTGGAGGGAAAGAGTCCTGTCCCAGAGACTTCCCATGTTTTGGAACAAGACTCCAATCTACATTAGGCAGAACTCCTCGCTAACACTCTTCAAGACAAACCTTGGCAAGTGGATGGGAAACAGAAAGTTTACCCTGGAGATCACTTCAGTGGTTCTGCTGGACAGAGGCACAGGGAACTAATCTAAGGGGGCAGTGAAAGCCAACACATTCTGGCGAGGCTTATAAATGCCTTCAGGCAGATAGTCTAGTACCAGCGTATGAACCTATGAACCTAAAACAGAGAGATGTCTGTGGAAGCATGTATACGAACATTTACATGACATAGCATGGGAAAATGAGTCTAGTGTTTTGTTTAAGCATTTCAGAAATTGTAGAGAAGCTAAATTTACATTTTTTGTGGTACAGCAAGTTCCTCATAATCCCAGAGGAGGCTGTTGGCAAGCCAGATTAGAATATAGGAAGTTGTTCTGGGAGATAAAATTGGATGCAGCCAACCCCCCCCCCCCCCCGGGGTTAAATGATTACATTAGTATCAATAGTGTTCTTAACTTAAGGGCTGCTAAATTGTAATGTTATAGTTTAGCACATGTATAATCTTTTATTATAACTATTTTAAACTATACTAGTAGGTTTTAGGTTATACATATATACTTGTATACTTTGCACATTATAGTACAGGGTTAATATAGTGTTTAGCTAACAGGGGTGGGTCTTTTAAGTATGCATTGGATGACTGGCTATTTTGAATACTGTCTTTTATATATAAATGACTTGTCTTTGATGTAAAATTGTTCTGAAGAAGCCTAGGGTGTTCCTGGTGAAAGTGCGTAACGTTTTTATAATTGGTGTTATTAAACTGCTCTGCTTTGTCAGTATTTGGAGTCTCTTCTTTCATTTTCTTTTTCTTAAACTAGATGATTTAGACAGCCTTATGTTAGCAAATAAGTTATTATTTCTAGTCACTGTTTGCTGTTTTTAACACTTAATTCAGACCCATAATTTGTCAAGTAAAACATTTCTGATTTTTATCAATCAGTAATTGGTATTTGCAATTATAGATACAGACAGAAGCTTCTATTAATGGTGTGATGAGCAACTTTTAAAGTGAAATTACTACCAAAGCATCCATACCTGATATTGTGCATAGATCATTTTTAAGATCATAGTACCATTTCCATATAACAGCCACTGAATTCTGACTAAAAGAAAAAACTTGTTAATTTTAAATTCCATGTCCCTGACACTATCCACCTCCTCAAAAATAATTCTTTATAGCATAAGGATATCTTAGATTCACTTTACTAAAACAAATGATCTTAGATTTCTTACCACTAAATTCCATATTACAGGAGCTAGACAACTTTTCCAACCTGACCAGCTGACCTTGCATTATATGCAGTCCCTAATATTAGTATTTACTGACTCAATTTACGAGTATTCTGCAGACTTACTTATCCAAATATCCCTTTACTATTGGGAAACTGGACATAAAAACAGTAAATAGCATAGGGTCTAAGACTGATCCCTGAGCCAACCCAAGTTAAGACACTTAGTTTCCGAGATATTTGATGGTATCTGAGGTATCACAAATTTTAACTCTTCATTTTTTATATTTTTTAACCAAGTTTTAGTCTATCTTACAATATACCAGTTAAGAATTTACTTATGTGGCACTGAATCAAAGATTTTTGCAAGGTCTAAATAAATAACATCCACTGGAAGAAACCCTTTGTCCAATGTTTCTCAAACAAGTTGGTAACAATACAGGAGATTAGTTTGACAAGAACCTCCCACTGACTAAATGGCTAACAGGAAATATTGTATTAGAGATTAATAAATGCATCACCCTGTCAAATATTTTATCTGGAATAGGTTTCAGATTATAAAATATATACCAAACTGATTATCTTTCTGCATTGTCTCAGGCACCCATAGAAAGTTTGTTTTTATTTCAGCAGTATGCAGACAGATTTTTTTCATACTGACTTCTGGTTATGTGTAATAAATTCTTGAAAGTTTCTCTTGCTTTCTGATGTCTATACTTTGTTGGTAGGCTTGGTTTCTTTTCTTTTTTTTTTTTTTTTTTGTTTTTTGAATATTTTCCAATAATTCTTTCTATTTTTGTCTTCTCTATCCTGTTAGTCCACCGTGAATGCAGTAGTTGAAAAAAAGTGAAGTAAAGGGTGACCACAAATTTACCCCTGGCACTAGCAGCCCTCATAGATAGGGGAATATGTAATTACCCTAGCATATACTTGTTTGGACCATTTTTTAGGATTCCTATTGCAATGACTAGTAATTACTATGGGAATGCAGGCTAGGCTCCTCATAGACCGATAGCCTAATAAGTACCTGTGAGTCTACGAACATCATCCATTAACAAACCTATTTTTACTAAAGGAATATCATTTCTAATTAATTAATTTAACTGCTTTTTAAAATATTTCCGAACAGATTTCTATTTACTCTGAGTGCATACCTTTACTTGAGTTCACTCATTAAGACACTTATAATTTGTATAAAGTTAGTCATGTAATAATTTAGCATAGTATATTTTTTCTACCTGCAAATTCCTATTTCTATTACTTTTCAAGTCCCATGTAATACTTAAGTGGTCAGATCCCAACAACTTCCACTAAGCTCAGAAACTATTTGGGAATAGTCATACCACAAAGGGACAACAAAGTCTCAGTTGGATTATAGGTGTTTAAGTCACTTGCAATGAAATCAAAACCATTCAGAAAAAATAAGCACTGAAATGACCTATTAACCAACTTAATTCTTATTTAGTTTGTTTGGGAGGTGTATAGAATAAAATAATTCTATTTATTTCATTTGTTAAATATATATTTGCAACATTTTCTTCAACGTCTTGACTGTTTGAATTAAAGATGAATGAAATACTTTATTAATACAATTAGAGCTATTTCTACAGTTGATACCTTTGGTGTGTTATGTTCTGAGAACCATGTTTCAGTAACTAGAATAACATCTGATTATCCTTTCAAATCTGGTTGTACTAGGTCTGCCTTACCTAATATCAAGCACTCTTTCTCTGTTCTGCCAAAATAGATTCCTACATCTTGCAAGTTGTGATATTACTACAAAAAAGTATCTAACACCAGCATACAAATAAACGTCCGGAGCTCAACATTTTTTTATATTGCCTTGACTCAGTATATTTCTGTTTATATAAACAGCCAAATATGAACAATGATATCTTAATTTCCAATCTTATAGCAAAGCTTACTGATTATTGTAGCATTCTTTCTGCAGCTTTGTCTGTAGAATGTTTATTTAAATCTTGGTTGGGACATTTTTCTATGGGCCATTAATTAAGATGGCAATCCAGTTTAATATCTAGATAATCAGAGCAAGGTAAACAACAAATGCATTTCTCCCTTGGCCATTAATTAGGCTGAGAGATAACTTGGTTTAACATCTGGGTTATCAAAACAAGAGAAACAGACAACACAGTTTTATTATTATAATGCCAAAAAGAAAAGCATAACTTTGCTCATTCATGTTGTGTATCTAGCGGCATCACATCCGAGTTAAAGCAAAGTCATTGCCAAGTAATGACACTAGCAGGTGCCCAATATGACAATGTCTCATAGCAGTTAAAAAATTCTCTCACTCCATAACCCTGCATAATCTTTCAAACATGGCACAGATAAAATGAGAATAGAGGTGTACAGAAATCAGTTATTACTCATTCATATATGGGCATGAATGCAGGGACCAACATAGAGTGGATGCTAGGAGATTTTCTTGAATGGTTTTAATGCTGACTTCCCTCATGAATGGAAAGTGAGATGCAATACCCACTACAATGGACCTAGTATGAGTGCAGACTAGAGAATGCCTTGAGATCCTGACTGAGTACATGCACATCTCCTTGAGGACTGTAATACAGTGGTGGGTTTTGAAAGGGGTATTTGCTGCAAATTTAGCAACTTTTTTATAGCATTGCTCAAGTTTTGATTTTTGTAATGCCTGAAAGTTATTAAGGATGGAAGCACCACAGATAAGTGTTGGGAGGAGATAAATAGTGCAAGTGTAGCTTTAATTATGTCTGTAAAGTATTTTTCGTTTTTGATGAGGTTATTTTTTTAGAGAATTTTGTATATGCAGGTCAAATTTAAGATTACCATCCACTGTCATCCCTAATAATTTGATATGAAAAGTGACTTCAAAGGTTGCATTATCAAGAAAGGGGACTTTAAGTTTATTTTTTTATGGGATTGGGATTTTTGGGAAGAAAAGTAGTAGTTTTTGGTCAGGTACATGTCAAAGGGAGCATTATATTCAATGATGGGTCTGATAAGGACCAAATAAAGTGGCACTATGAATTTCTTGAACCAGGATGCCACGCTGTTACTTATAAGTTGGGTGTCATAGAATGATTTTCTTACTACCTTGGCCATATGTTGGTCAAAGGCCATATTCCTGTCTACATATGTTCCCAGATCCCTGATTACTGGGTCAACTCTTAAGGGTGTCATTGATGGAGCAATTTAGCATGGGTGACAGTTTTCCCAAAAGGCATAATAATGCATTTCTTGGCACTGATTTTTAGTCCTGGACTTTGGCACCAGTCATCTGTCTGCGTTAGACCTTCTTGTAAGAAGTTTACATTGGGGGGAATCTATGATAGGTACTAATTTACAGTCATCTGCGAATGTGGTTAGACAAAATCCTTTGACATTAGCCTTTACCTCTGAAAAGTAGATGCTAATTGAGAGCAGTCCTATTACAGAGCACTGAGGTATCCCACTGGTGACCGGTGTCTTAGTGGAGGTGGTATCACTAATCCTTTCTTCCTGGGTCCTGTCTGTAAGCCAGTTGGCAATACAGTGAGTTTTGTCAAAGTTTATGCCCAGTTCGGTGAGTTTTTCAATTATACCTGAGTGGATATTGCATCAAATGCCTTATCCAGGTCCATATAGGTGGTATGCATGATTTTTCCCTCATCCATTGCGTTGGTAACCTTCTCTAAGAAGTCTACCAGGCTTAGTAGTTATGATCGTTCCTTGATAAAGCAAGCCAAATTGGGTTGGATCCAGTGTATGAAGGTTGCTCATGTCCTTGTTGATCATTTCCATGATAATTCGGTCCATGGCTTTGCTTATTAAACTAGAAAGATTAATAGGTCTGTAATTTCCTTCTGTGTGGAGTCTGTATGTTCTCCACACGGTTGGGTGGCATTTGAAAGACATGCGTAAATGGGCGTGCCTTCGTTGAAGGTTGGACGTCGAGCTGGCACCTCGGCATTCATGAAAATCTACTGCCAATCATTAGCAGACCGGAGTTCCACTGTGGCGACCCCTAACTGGGAAAAGCTGAAAGACAAACATAAACAACTAATAGGTCTGTAATTTCCAGGGATGGTTGGTGGTCCACCCTTGTGAAGTGGGATAACTACTGCAGTCCTCCATTTTAATAGTGCAAAGCCTGTTTTGAGCCTGTAGTTGAAAAGTGATTCAAGTGGTCCTGATAAGTCATGTTTCTGGCTATTTAGATGGCATCATGGGTTACTGTCAGGACCATCTGAGGTTGATTTTGACCATAGTGAGAACAGCCAGGACCTGTTGCCTTTTAATTGTTGTGGGTATATACTAGTAGGCATTTCATGGATGGAAGCAGGGCATTGTGGGGATGAAGTTTTAGCTGAATTTGTCAGCCACCAAATTTACTATGTCTTTCTCCTTGGTGAAGGTGGCACCACTGACCATTAGTTTGGCACACTGATGTGTATTGCCTTTGAGACTTCAGACATAGCTGTAGAAAGCCTTGTGGATGTCTTTAGCCTACAAGGCTATCCTAACCACATAGTTGGCCTTTTTGGACTAAATTAATTCTCTTAGTTTCCTGCTGAGTTAAATTAATGAGCTATTGTCATTATCAAGTTGTTCTTCTTGATTTTACCCATGAGTTTTTTTTCCTTTTGTTATATACCCTAGTAAGGTTAGGATTTCACCAGTGCAATTTCTAGAGTTTGTTTTGGGCTTACTTCTAGTAAATGCAGCAGCCTCTATGCAGTCATTTGCATGGTTGCACAGGGTCTTTGTGAACAATTCTGTATAGGTTATTGTGAACTGGGGTTACCAAGTTAACTTTTATTTTGAAGGAGACAGTCTTCTGGTCTGACCGCACCAGTAAGAACTCGACATAGGAGGGGTGGGGAGGGGTGCAGCACTCTCCGATATTGGCAAGTATAAGGCCCAGTATGTTTGAAGATTTGGTGGGTGTGCACACTATCTGGTCAAGATTATCTGTTTTAATAAAGTCCAGGAATTGTTGTGCCTGTCAGTAGGAGACAGTGTATGTTTCCCAGTCAATAGAGGTGTAGCTAAAGTCTTCCATGAACAGGGTATTTATTTTAGTGACCTACCTCCAGTAGGTCTCGGTACAAGTTATCAGATACTAGTGACATAGAGGTTACCTATATATTGCTAAGATATTGTATGGGAATTTGTCTTGATTTGCATGTGGACAAATCCCAGGGCATCATTCTTGTTAACCAATGTAGAGTTATGCTTGTTAATAACATAGACTGAGAGTACTTCACCTTTTTTATTCCTGGCTCTGCAGCTGATGGTCTAAATGTGTGGAAGGCACTGAAGCCTTGTACTGACAGAGTACTTTCTGTAAATTTAAACCATTTCTTGGTAACAGCACAGATGTCAATATTCTCCAGAGTGAGGAGAGCTTGTAGGGTGTGGAATTTCTGCTGTAAATTCCTAACATTGAACAGTAGTAACACCTTTAGGTTTCTTTGGGTTTTATTTGCTATGTTGGTAGGTTTGCCAATTTGATATTGCCTAAAAAAGCCTTATAGGAGATGGATAACATTTTAGCTGATATTCAGAAGCCTAGGTAAGACAGGTACAGACCATCCTATGGAAATCAGCATGATCTACTAACCGTGTCCTCCCTTGTGATAAATATTGAATCCCCCTGGAAAGACAACAGAATCTAAGCCAATTAATGAAGTCAATCATCTTTTGTTCACACTGTGGAGTCATCCTTGGTAAAGGTAAAATGCTGATCAATGCAAGGCACATACCTTCCTGAGACTCATTTTCATAGAGAGCAACAATGTCTGTCTTCAAATAGTCCAAGGAAGTACATCTCAGGTCATTAACTCCAACATGAACTATGTTGGAATCATACTGGTACCTATAGTGTTGTAACATGAGTGTGTGCATAACTTGGCAGATCCTGACTCCAGACAAGCAACTATCCTTATTTGGTCTTGTTCAGTCTGGTGAGTGAGGAATCAGTGTTTCATACAATGCTGTCCATTACAAAAAGAGTCTTAGGTAATTCTGTTGGCATGTTTAATGGGCTTTGCTGTTGGGGCTTCACTGGGTATAGGATTACATGTGGTGTTTGATGTTACTTTTGGTGAGTGTTCTTGAGATTGCTGAGGACAGAAGTTATGGTTTATAGGCTTAGGAGGTCTTTGAAGTTTGGGAAGATTACCTTTTTGTCCATCAGCATAGGTCTGTCTATGTGTGTGGTTGACACTATGTGCGGTGAATGCAGTGCATGTGTCCTTCACAATCTTGTTTGAATATTAGAATTTTGCCTCCAAAGAAATTGTGAATGTAGTTGTTTTTTTTTTAAGTATTAAAATGGTTGTCTGTGAACAAGAGGCAACTGCTACATTGTCTCAGGATACTCATAGCTACAAAGCTGGCTACGGAGACATTTAGAACTTGCATATCTGTGTTGTTGAGACCTGTATTTGAGAGGGCTACTGTAGGTCATAGATTGGGTTATACAGAGACCTCCTTGGGTGGCCTCTGGGGTTTGGCACTGCACTAGGTTAGATTGTACTAGTGCTGTTCAATGTACAAACTAGCTGCTTTAAACTTTTCTCCATACAATGACTATGTTGTAACCATGCTAAGTATCAGGTTTCAGTTCTGAGGTAAGTTTTATAGATACAATTGACTTTAGCATCAAAATTTACTTTATATAGCATAAAATAAAAATCAAAAGATCATAAATGTACTAAAACTTAAACATAATCAATATAGTTACTTTCACTATAAACAGAAAATGTAAATCCCTGGTTATATATTTTTTGTATTACCATTTGGAAATGTACTACTTACTACTAAATTACTACTAAATTAACATTCCCTCTTATTAATATCCACTTTGTCAAATGGTTTTGTTGTTACTCTTTGTGTGCAATACAGTTGCACAATATCTATTCCAAACTAAGCATATGCATTATGAAACTAAATTGCCATATGCATATATCCTTCTTACAGATCCATATAATCCATGCTTAATTGGATTTATGTTTAGTATTGCATTTTCCTTAATGCAATTCTTTTCTAAATGAATTCCCAGAAGCCCATTTTTTTTATATTATAACAAAAACATCTTCCCAAGATTTTTCCTTCTCTGCCATCCCATTACTAAGCATAGTTTCTCTTGTGTAGCGTCATATTTCAATGAAAAATTATAATGGTATAATCTGAAAGTAAACTACCGTGTTTCTATTTTCTGCACTTCTTTTCCTTATATCTTTTACTATTTCTCTAATTTCCTTTGCTAAATATCTTAGTCTTCTACAACATATTTCTTAATTTCCTTGTACAAACTGCTTTTTAAATTTATTCTTACAATCCTTCTTTCCAAATATTTATATTCCCATAATTGTATAGTAGTATTTATTTTCCTTTTGTAATTCCACTTGTATTAATTTCTCCTCTTTCTGCTTAATTGCTACTTAATTACCTATCCACATCATCTTTGTTTTCTTTTTTTTTCTATCACAAATAAATGCAAGAAGAAAAAGTTTATATTCTGCAGAATTATTAGTCTCTTCCAACACTTCTCTTTTAACAATTAATATATTATATCCAGTCTTTTTATGGAACTGAACACTTTGACTCTATTTATTTATGCACTAGCATAGTTAATCTTAATTGGAAAATATTTGCTGTCGATTTATGATTAATGTTTATAATAATGATAGGCCTCCAATTTTTTTATTTCCAACTTTTTGTCACTTTTCTGCAAACTGTCTTGCAACTTGGAATACATATTGCATAACTGATCACAATTTCTCCTAGCAATACTCTGTAGATGGTTTTTAGTCTGTTGTAGTGGCTGCTATCTCCTGTATATAAAGTATACTCCAATCTATTTTAAAGTGTTTTGTCCCATTCCCCTTCAAAAAAAACATGCCATACCAAATGACATTTTGATGACCTTTATTAACTTTCAACATAGGTTTATTATATCATTTCAAATGTTAATCAAAACATGAATAACCTCGTAACCACAAAATGCAAAATCCTTGTACCATACATCAGTGCAGCATACTCCCGCTCACCTTATCCGAATAAGCAGCATCTGTACCTCTGCTCAGTTATTCTCACTAATCAAAGCAGCATTCTACCTCTTGTTTGCATCCTGAAAACTCCTTGCATCAACACCCAACACCAACAGGGGGAAAAGAGGAGGGACAAGCCTGCCCTTTTCTCCACCCAATACCCACTTCAATAACCATACCATCCAAAGTCATCCAAAAAGAAAGGGAGGGATATTGGGTAGCAAGATCGAGCCTAAATATAATTCCTCTTCCCAGTTACACTCAAATAAAACACCTATGTCCCGCCCTACAACTACTTCACTTCCTCTAAACCTCCCCCTATTAAAAGAACCCTTCTCTTCCAGAGTCTAACTAAACCTCCCTTTATTTCCTAACCATAACTTCCTTCCTTCACAATCCTCTCACCCCTATTTGACTCACTATAACCTCAAACTAAAGATGTCCCTGGACAAATTGTTTTTTTTTTTTCCAAACTCCATTTATCTGTTGTGGTGTTTTTCTTTTCTTCTGTATAATTACTCATCAACTCATTGAAACATATTTAATCTCCTGTGGGGCTTTTCCCTTCTTGTATATAATTACTCATTAACTATAGTTTAGATATTATTGAATCTTTTGTGGACTTTTTCTCCCTGGGCCTCCCCTGAAAATGGGCCTTTGATTCATTCAGACTTTCCAAGTTACCAAAGGACAAATAAAATTAAATAAAATGAATAAACAATACATACAACTTCTACATATTTGTTTTTTTATATGTCCATGTTTATTTTTCCAACTAAAACAAAGGAAGTTATATTATTGTTCCCTAGTAATTCACTGCTTTTTACTTTCTTTAGTGCGTCTTCAGTTTTGCCATTGCTGATAGGTATGCTCAGTCCCCTTTACAATATAAATTATATAATAATTAATTGATTTCTGACAGTTACACCAAATTTTACTTTAAAAAAGCTTCTCCAAATAGCCTACTCTAATTCCAGAAATCCCGTTTTGCTTTTCCAACACAGTCTTTTTCTCATTTTAAGTTTTATATTTGTGCTTCCTCTTATTTTATCTTCTGAATTAATGATGTATTCAAAAGCATTTCTTCAAAGTCTATTATCATAGCCTTTCCTTATTGGTCTTATGAATTCTCAGATGCATCATAAGCTTAAATAGCCATGGTTTGAACTCTTTTTGGCTAATATGACAAACACATACACCAATTACAAAATATCTAGCAGCCATGTAGGCAGGACAATATTTTATTTCAGAGACAGACAACAGTGATGCAGTGGAATACAGACATTATCACTAAGATACTTAGCAATGAAGATAGTAAAGCAAATGTAAAATATGAATCGACTAGGAATAACAGCATCTCATTTAATTTTTACATGATTATTCAAACCCAAAACATCTTGCTAAGGTCAAAAATACAAACATTTTTGGGAGGGGGCAATCACCTTGTATACCCAAATGTAACAAAAATACGATATACCTCCAAAACATGTGTATGTGTGTGTGTGTGTGTGTGTGTGTGTGTGTGTGTGCGTGTGTGCGTGTGTGTGTGTGTGTGTGTGTGTGTGTGTGTGTGTGTGTGTGTGTGTGTGTGTGTGTGTGTGTGTGTGCGTGTGTGTGCGTGTGTGTGTGTTTGTGCATTTGCATGTGTTTATATATACAATTCAAGTCTGAGATCACATCTCCTCAGAAAAGGGGAATATAAGGAGGACTAGCTGTTATGGCAGTACACCAGTGATCTTTGATATTTATGACTGCAAACATCAGTCAACTGGCCAGTAACAAACATAGTTCTACCATAAAGTAGCATGGTTATCACTCCATGAAGAGTTATGTGTGATACAGGGTATAACAATGACAACTGATATACCTGGTACATATTACCTAGCTACCTATTCTGTGACAAAGGACATCTTGTGAAATTCTGGCTATGGAATTTGTTAACAGTCCTGTACTCAAAAGCTAGGACACATGCAACTGTACAACCAGTAGGATATAGCATAACAACGAACATGTCTTTGCCCATCTAAGGTTGTGTTTTAGGTGCCTAATAACTGTGGTAGAGTCCTGCAGTACACCAGAGACAAAGGATATCCAACTTTATTTGTGTATGTTATACTATATAACCTTGTGCTGTACACTCTGGGTACAGAAGTACTATAGTCAGCCTTACATCACAATAATGATTGCAGCTTTGACATACAGGGCACTCAACAGTCCAGTCAGCAAACATGAATGAAATGAATATAAGCAGATGACAGTAACAACTATCTGATTAATGGAGGTATATTATACGTTGTTTTGCAAGTGGTGGTACTGTGTGTGGATGTGTGTGTGTGTGTGTGTGTGTGTGTGTGTGTGTGTGTGTGTGTGTGTGTGTGTGTGTGTGTGTGTGTGTGTGAGTGTGTGTTTGTGTGTTTGTGTGTGTGTAAAATAATACATGTCCCCACATAATGCAAGATTGGGTGCAAGCCCAATGTAAAATGTAAATGCAACATGAGCAGACAATCATGATATGTACACCAATGTCATATCTAAAGCATGAAACTAAGAACTTTCAAACTTTGCAAGGTACCCCAACAGGAAGCCTCACAAGTAGAATGGATGGGTTAAACACAGGATCAGGGCTGAAATATTCATCATCTTTAAATGGTGTCTTGGGCTAAAGATCCAACCTGGTATGTCAAACTTTTTGCATGTTGTACTAAACTGGTGTGTTATTTCAAGACTTGGTAAACCCTGCAGCACATCTGACATGGCTGCATCATTACCACTTTTCATAGAAACCACTGTTGAGAGGAATATATTAATCTCTGGAAAAAAAAATCAATGTGGAATAATTCTATATGTCAAAGCAGCATGAATTGTTTTCATACCTTGGGGGGTGGAATAAATACAAAACTTATCATAAGACATTTCATGCTGCTACACTCCCTACTTTTTATATCAGCAGGGAATAAGGCTCCCATATCTGAAATTATAAGGTGAGTGTAACACTTCTGCATGTGAATAGTCTTAAAACAACTGTATGATTTCCTATGTACATTTTTTACTTTTGTTTGATATTTTGCAAAAATGCTCAGACTTCATGATCTACAAAGTTAAACTAATAACATAGTTCAAAAAATTCATTTTCATTAAATAAATTCAGTGAAAGCAGTATTCACAAGCAAAAACCAGTTTTGCTTGTCAGTGTAGAACAGTGTGTTTCAATATTCTGCTTATACTCCTCATGATAAAGTTGCAAATGATTTAAAAAAAGGAAGTAAATAGTTTGGTGCTTGCATTTTTAGGTTTACTGTTTACTCGGTCTCTGTTTCACTCTATAAACTCATTACACAGCATTATGACATGATATGGTACAATAATTTACATACATCAGCAAATTATTATGGGTAATCGAAACAACTTTTCTTTTTTAGAACAACTTGCTACTAATATTGTGGTTTCACTACTACATCTTTACATGTTAATTTTCAGTGTGACATGTTCTCCCTGCAAAACCTAGTTGACAACCTGCATTTTTAGAAAAATTAAAACCTTTGCTGATGTAGTTAGCAGGGAGATGCAGGTGTTTATCCATTAAGTAAGGTAATGAGGCATTGTGAATTCAGTATTTTGTGATGTCATGAAAGAGGTTTTTAGCTTGTAGAAGAAGTTTATGTTGCTGTCCTTATTTACAAAGTACAATACAAATACAACACAACACATTTTTCATCAAACCTGTATAATATGGTAATGTATATGGTAAGGAAGTTATGCCCTACATCAAGGTCTGTTACTTACATTTCCATCAGAAGGTGACTAATACACGTTAAATTACCATTATAATAGTTAAATTACTGCATCTTCAATGCCAGAACTCTCATAAAAATATTGAATAATTTGGATAAGCAAAAATGGTAATACCTTTGCACTGGTGTTTGTATGGGGTCTATATTAAAAGACCGAATGTTCACAACCGCGAATACGACAACAGCAACACATAAATGATGAACAGCTGAAACAGCGAAACACGTAAACATCGAAATAGGGAACGCTGAACACATTTCTGAAAACAACAGCGCCATACAGCTAAGTAAAACTTACTTAAACATACCTCAATAAACACACTTTTGCAGGGGTCAAGCCCCCCTGCACCCCCCCACATCGCCCATACTTATATATACCAACTCCGAGATCGCACTTGTTTGTCTTTCGGCTTTTTCCCGGTAAGGGGTCGCCACACAGGAACTTCAGTCCACTAATGATTGGCAGTAGATTTTTTTTTTACGAAACGCCGAGGTGCTAGCTCAACGCCCAGCCTTCAACAAAAGAACGCCCATTTACACACGCATGTCTTTCGAATGCTACCCAACCATGGGGAGGACATGCAGACTCCACACAGAAGGCACTCCCAAGCCATGCCGAGAATCGAACGGGAGAACCTCTTGCTGTGAGGTAACAACGCTACTGCCATACCACCGCGGCATAACAGAACTCCGAGATCGCACTACAGTGGAGAAAAGGATATATGTCCTCTTCCCCATGAATACCCTGCTGGCCAAGGAATTCAGTTCGGTGTTCCATATTTTGATGTTCATGTGTTTCGCTGTTTCAGCTGTTCGGCATTTACGTATCGCGGTTGTCATATTCATGGTTGTGAACATTCAGTCTTTTAATATAGACTCTTTGTATGTATGTGTGACTATCTGCATTGTAATAACTTTAGGACAGTGTCGACACATCACATGACAGATAGTTATACAAACGTAGGGGGAGTCTTGTAAAGAAGGCTCATAATTAGTCTGCACAGCTAACATAGCCTCTAATAAGTAGCATTTTCTTTCAAAAAGATTTGAGAAGGAAAAGGAATTTATGAGTTATGGTGGTAAGAAAAATCATACTACTGTTAGTGCCATCATTTACACCCTGTCAGTGGAATGATATATTGATGATTGCCAGAATTCATATGGTAGTCCAGCCATCCTGACATTACACAGTATGAATCCTGTGAACCTCTAACAAGTGGCAGCTAACACTGTCCAGAACCATCTAGTCTCTGCTGCTACCAAACAAATAAGCATGCACAAAGACCTTCAATTCCACAAGGAACAAGCACTGTACCTCCAATCTCATCCCAAAATAGTGAATCCCAACTAATTAAGCTATGACTTTCTCAATTATTCAAACAATCCTACAGTTATCTGTCAGTCAGTTAGGAGTGTATTATTAATTAAGTTCATTTTTATTAATACATAATTGAATTTGGTTTCCTTCATAAATGCTTAGTAGAATTAGTCTTAACTTGTAGTACTGCCCAATCTAAATGCTAGCCTTTGGCTATTTGTTAAAATCATTAAACTCACATCAAAGCTAGTCTTTTGTTTGAATTTCACAAGGTATATTATGGACAGAGGAAAAAGGCAAATGATTACACAGGCAATTTAAAACATCATATTACTAGCCCAAAACAATATATGTCAATATGTTCACGTGTAGAACTTCAAAGTGATGTGGATACTCCCATATCCATTAGGATGGATGATTCAACAATGTGTAGTCTGTTAATGCGAATAATATGGACTGTAATGTCATAATTGCACAACTACATCAAATTGCAACCAACACAACTATATCTGAAGACCAGATTTTGGTGGAAAACTGGTGTCACCTACAGTCAGCAGTGTTCTCCATTTTAATTGTGTCTGTTTAGTAATATGGAAAAAACAAATTCCATACTATTTGTATAGAGAAGGGACCACTACAGATATTAATAGCCGAGATTCAGACAAAAACATTTATATGTGAAACTGTAAATGTGTCTAAATTCTGACAGTTTCAATGTAGTATAAGCAGGTAGTACATTTTACATCTGCAAAACCAACAGCAGTTTGCCTGATTGTGTCTAGGGGCATATATATGTTACAAAAAACTGGGTAATGTTTAGTTTCATGTTACTTTAAACCATGATTTGTATATGATGATTCCACATAACAGGGTGGCGCTACCAAGAATGTGTTTCTTATTAAAGGATGTCAAAAGCAAAACGTGCTAAGCACTTGACTCTGTCTAGGTCTGAAAGATGTCATTAGTTTAAACCCAGGAGGGCAGTTGCATTATGGTTCGCTCTGAAGTAATGCTTTTTTTGGTATGTATGTCTATGTCTAATTCCTCTTACTTGTTCATCCTAACAATGTGTATACTTTGTAATACATACAAGTGTAACATTTTAATAAAGACTTTAGATAAAAAATTATGATTAACTTAGACTTCTTATTCCTCTAGCTTCTTTACAATCTTTTTGATTTTTTTTTCCTGTGACTGAATCACTTTTATTTGTAATTACCTTTTTACTGATTCTTCAATCATTTTATATAAGGGAATTTTGCTAACACTGAAATATATACATGTAGGTGACAAGGATGGACACATGAACCACAGAGCATTATTGAAAATAATGAAGTTTGGATCAGATGGGATCACCCAATACCAACAGCTGAGAAAACATATGAAAGAAAACCAAATATAGTAGTCCAAGAAAAAAAGAATAAAAAAGTAATGTTAATCATTGAAATTGCTATGCACAGTGCTAATAGTGCCCTATAGGTTAATATGTAAGTACTAGGCTAGCTGACCTTGATGGCCATCATAAGCTTAACCAGTTTAGCTTTTTGTTCTTGAAATAACCTATCCCATTTGGTTATAGATTGGCCTTACCCATCCCATGGTTGATAATTATATATTACCCCTAATGATAATAACTGGGATCATGCTATAGATAAGTTGAGGGGACTCATACATGGGACAAAGCATGTAGGAGCTGCATCTGTCAATTAGTAGTACAAGGAGATGAACTTTATTTTATTTGGACTGGAAGTATGTTCCAAAAGCAGTGGTATCCTCTGCGAAATATACCTGTCTCAACAAACCATTCTGCTGATGTTGCAGAAGAGGTTTAGATCCCTGTACTTCTAATATAATTTGACTTTTTGATGTGCAGTAAATCATTTGGTAATGGGTCAGAGGATGCCTTGTATGCCAGACACAGGTAACCTCTTAGCAATCTGTAGGAAGCTGAGTATCACGACAGGGCTTTTAGTTGGTCCTTGTAGGATTTGTTGTTTAGTCCTTGCACCCTTTTAGTAAGATATTTCTGTGAGCATTCCAGTTGTTGCATGTGTCTGATCACATACATACCAAAGGGGAATTATATTCAATGACTGGCCTAATGAGGGCTGACTAAAAGAGGACAATGATATCCCTAGATCTAGACACAATCCCTTTGTTTATAAACTCTGCAATATATAAGGACTTTCTGACAACAACAGACATATGTTAGTCAAAAGTTAGGTCACTGTTCACATAAGTTCCCAAGTCCCAAATAACTGAGTCAGTTCTTAGAGGCATATTGTAAATGTGGCAGTTCCCTGGGGTAGATGACTTTGCAAAGGATACAATAATGCATTTTTTAGAATTTGGTTTCATACCATGATTTTGACATGAGTTATTTATTTGAGGCAAACCTTCCTGCAGAATGGCTAACTCGTTGGGGTATTCAATGACTGCTCTTAACTTACAGTCATCTACAAACTTTGCCCTTTGGTACTGGTTTTTACTTCAGAAAAGTAGATGCCAAACAGGAGAAGTCTTAAAACAGAACCGTGGGGGACTCCGCTGATGACTGGTCTCTTTGTGGAGGTAACTTCCCCTGTTTTGATTATTTGTGTCCTATCTCTAAGCCAGTAGGAAATCCAGTGGATGACAGGGGTTTATTCCCATTTTATTTAGCTTTTCAACTATGCATACTGAAAACCACAAAATCATAAAACACCGGGATTTGCAATCATAAATTAGAACAATGTGGAAGAAAGATACCCAGACAGTTCCAAAAGTAGTAGGAACAACTTGGATTAATAAAGAGTTTTCAGTCTTACTTAAATATCTTTCCAGTACATGCAACCCCATATAAACTACAGAAGGAGACAGTTCATAGTATATTGCAGCTGCTGAGATGATCAATGTTGGCTAACATCAAAGCTAAAGTAACACTAATTGCATGAACTCTAATCATAACCTGACATAGGAGTAGAGTCCATTCCTGTCACAGTATTAGAAACCCAAAATGTTTGGAAAAATTAAAAAAATATTAGCATTGGTCTTGTGTAAATGAATCATTGTACTTGCATTATTAATAAATCCACTGATCTCCTGTAATTCTTCAGTAACTGGTATTTAATTTCATTTAATCCTACTCCTCCCCAAAGTATATACATTGGATATGCAATATAAACATATCAACACTGAGTGTTTGTGTTAGAGGTTCTGGTGCTGGATAAATGAAATATTTATTAATGTAAGATTATGAAAAGAGTTTCTTTGCTTCACTACTCGTGAAATACATTCTCTAACCTTGCAGTACAGCATGTTTCATGCATCTATCAGCAGATGCTAATAATAAAATAAATAAAATAAAAAAAATGCTCATATATATCATTTAACACATTTTCTATATTTTTAATACAGGATTAAGTTCCTATTCATCATAATGGAAAATAGTTTAGCACCTTTTTTGCATGTTTTGTGAAAAGGCTTACACTAAGTTATGCATATTTTTCAGAGTGATTTGATCATTGTAAGAAAGTTTGGTTTTACAGATGGAAGGTGTATGTGTGTGTGCATTTAATTTTTGGAAAAGATTTATTATTAGTATAAACTTATTTTTAATTTCTAGGATCTACTTTACTGTTTTCTAGTTGTGCAGTTTCAGCACTGGCACTGTGTGGGTTTAGAAACTATGTCAAATGAGAGCATATTCAGGATTTATTCAATACCTCAAGCGATTTTACTTTAACGATATAGGCTTCTATACATCAAATGTTCACAGCCTGTCCATGTCCATCAGGGGCATACATGACAAACCAGAGTAAATCTGTGATTTCTAATCCACTGGTCCAAGGTACATTTGAATATGATCATGGATGAGCTTTGATTTATTTTCAAGGATGAGAAGCCTGTACAAGAGAAGGAGTAAACTTTGAGACACATACCTGTCCCTCCAACATGAATTGTATAGCACAGACAAGTTTAAGGTACTTAGATTGGGTATTACTGTATTATTTGTTTGACAGATATGCAACAAATTCATCAGTGTGTGATAACAGGATGCCTTGTTGGCTAGGTATAGATCACCATATAGCAGGCTGTAGGAGACAAAGTGCAACAATAAGGCTTAGAGGCGGCCTTCATAGGACTTGTTGTTTACTCTCTGTATTCTTTTTGTGAGGAACCTCTGTGGTTTCTCAAGCTGGTTCAAGTGTCTGGTCAGGTACATGCTGAAGGGTGCAGTGCACTGTACTCGATGACTGGTCTGATGAGAGCTGAGTACAGTGGAACTATAACTTCCTTGGACCTGAATATCATACTGTTATTTATAAGTTGTGCAGCACAGAGTGGTTTTCTCACCGCAGTTGACACACGGTGGTCAAAGGTCAGGTTACAGTCAACATGCATTTCCAGATTCATGATAAATTCATTTGCTGCTAGGGGTGGATTATCAAAGTAGTAAATTCCAGGGTGGTTGTCTTTCCAAAGGCTACTATTATGCAATTTTTTGCATTAAGTTTTAGACCATAGCTCTGACCCCAGTTATTTGTCTGTGTCAGACCATCTTGATGGGTATCAGCATCTTCAGGGGCTGCAGAGACCAAGCCTAGTTTGTTGTCATCTGTGAAATGCTTACATAATACATCATTGTTGTTTTCCGTTTTAGTGCCGTAATTGAGGCCCTATATTCTTTGAACAAACCTTCCATTGGTTTTAGATATATAACAGGTTCAGAAGGAATTATGTAACCAAATGAACTAAGGAGTTAGTATTAGAATTACATTTTTCTTGACTCTGAAATACATAATCCCTGATGTTTAGTATACATGTAGATGCTCTGGCTGTCCAGTGTAACTGCATTCATATTCCTCAGGGAATATGACTGGGTCTTGGCTTAAATTCTGATTATTTTCAAGTTTCCAGTCAAACATTTTATCATTATGATTTCCAGCCTTTTCTATGAATAAAATTTGACACATGTGGTGTGGTAAAAATTGTATCTGTTTACTCTTAGTAGCTATGTTAAACCATCCAATAATTGGTAGTTCATTGATTTTATTATCTGTGATGAATTCTAATGTAACTTAGTAAAACAATTATATTTTTGAATTAAACCACACACACACATACGCCATAACCTTTTCCTCCCCTACTGTACATGCTTTTCCTTATTTTTATTGGTTTTATAAGTATGGCACAATCACAGCATCTTTGAGAATTTCACTAGCAGAGAAACAATGGCCCTCCAATGGCACAGCAGAGATGATACCATAAGATACATAAAGGTAGACAAAGAGAAATATGTGGCATTTAGAAGTTCAGATTAGAGATGTAAAATGCAAGACTTTCTTTCATAGAACTGGTATTAGTAGCATGCCGACACTACCTAAGCGATGAGGGTGAACCATCGATAATACACTGACATAGAGGTCAGTCAAAATGATCATATTCCAAAGGACTTGGATAGTTTTTCACAATAAAGATCCCCATGATCTCTTTCATCTGTGAGATTTTCAAAATCCACAAAACCACAACTGATCCACAACTACCAACCTATTTTAGTCAATCAGGCTATCAAAATTTGTGTCTGGTTCTATGAAAAGAGAATTAAAGTTCTAACAATGACCCTGATGGCTGGAATTCCACAAAACAGTTCAGATATTTGGGTAGCCAGAAGGTGGATGGTGGGAAACGTGGGCAATGTTATCTTGCCCATTGTGAGGGAGGAGGGCTGTTGGTTCTGACTGACTGATCATCAGAGTGTAGGTGGAGGCCTGCTGACAATGATTAAGGCACTAGACTGAGGACTTGTGCTTCACTATCAAGCCATAACAATGCAAGTAACTCACTGAAGTATATGTATTAGTTTGGTGAGGTTATAGCTGGGAATTCCACGTTGATGTAGGCATTCACGTCAGTCACCAGGAGTAGAGTTAAGACATAAGGAGAAAAATTCCTGATGACTACCAGAATGATGGCTCTGCAATTGGGGTCACACCTCTCAAGGTGTAAATGTCTCTCACTCCAAGAGGAACAAATTAACTAACAGAAGCCAGACAGCTGATAGTCGGCAGGTACCGGGGGGGGGGGATAAACTGGGCTCAATGCATACTTCTTTGGAACCATGCATAAGGCCATCATCTCAAATACAGTTCAAGATACCTGAATCCATGGCTTTAAAAATAAAAATCATGTCTATCGCCATCAGTGGTAATTGGCGACTAGTCACAGAGGATAGGAAACACTGCAATGCACTCTTCTCCATGAAGAAAGCATTAATAAGAGCTTCTTTTAAAATGCAATGATTCTGGAAACACAGAATTCAAATAGGGTTGCCAACTATTCTGAATTCATCCAGACTGTCAAGAATTAAGGTACACTGACCAGAAAATGGAGCTTGCCTTTTCCGGACAGCATATCGTCCGGAAAAAATAAAATCAACTATTAGTATCCTTGCAGCTCACGTGGAGCACCAACACAGTAACACTTATTTTGTGGCAATTATCAGGAAAAAAATCCATCACGTTAAACTTACAAAGTTTGTTAATTCTCACCTCTCAGCTGTTCTGTTTGGGGGGGGGGGGGTGACAATTGTAAAGAATCCTGATATAAATTGCAATTACAAAGTTTCACACAGTAACTCCCATCTCATAACCATTGTACTTGCTTCCTCACAACATGTAATTTGCAGGCTTACACTTTGATTGGTAGACAAAGATATCACTCAGTTTTGCTGTTGGGTGTAGCTTCTTGCTGTGTAGTAATTTAGGTTGTCGTAGTTTAATGACCTTTAGTCTCCCCTAGTTACAGAGAAGGTGCATGAGGTGGCTGGAGGAAGTAGGAAGGGGTAGTTTTATACTTGGCAACCGCTGCTTAGTCGCTTGGGTGGTATCGCAGCTTAGTAACCAGCAAATGCCATCGCAGTACCAAAACCACCAGGGCCACCCACTTAGTTTCTGTTGTGTCCAGTAGACTCGCAGTTGTCCATTCTGCCGTTTCTGCAACAGGCTCCAGCCCTGCCCAATTCCCTGCCTTTCGTTCAGTGCATTGCCGTCATATTACCATGTCTGCAGGAGGTGTTTTCAGGAATCCTATGAGGAAATTCAAGCTGGTCATTTTTGGTGAACAGAGCAGTGAGTTGAAGATGACTGAATGTCATGCTTTGTTTTAAACTGATTTGACTTTGAGGAACATCACTAAATCTAGGAGCAGCATGGCTAAATTTGAAGGTCTAAATCATGCTAGTTGAGAGGTATGCTTTTTCGAGGGGGCTACGAGTACATTACAGATGATGTAGTCAGTACATATTTTGAAAAATACATAGTCTTATTAAGCTGTGTTATAACAGGCATTCAGAAATCCAGTCAGTCAGTCATATTCATAACTTATGATTTTGATATAGTGCTAGAATATTTGCCCTTGGATCCCACTTGATTTTCTTAAAGTTACTGAATTATTCCCATAAAGTTGGACCTGTTTTAAAGGTGCAAATACTATAAGCTGTCGAAAAATTCTGTTTGAATAACTTTGCGATATGTCTATCTGAAGATTCTCTTATTCTGAAAATAAGAAAAGTGGTTCTCTTTGTTGTCCATTGCTATGATTTTTAATGGTCAAAGGTTGAGAGGTATCATGCAGGAAAGTTTCATAGTGTTTTAAGTATTTAACTGTCCACTGATTTTATATATATATATATATATATATATATATATATATATATATATATATGTATATATCCATTAATGAACAGCTAAATACATTTTAAAACAGCACGGGGACTGCTGTTTTCATTCTGCATATGTACTGCAGGTAGAAGGGAAACACTACGAAGGATTAGAGGCTGAAGGCTTGAAAGGTGAATGTCATGTTACACTATTAGGAGTGTTTCATTCATGTGAAGGAATGCCTTTTGAAATGTATCTTTTCAGTCCTGGATTTGTAAAGGAATGACAGCTTGATGATCATTAATACCAAGTCCCATCATTTTCCAGTGCTGTGTAAAAATATTTAAACTGCTAGACGGAACATTAGCTGAACTCTTGAGAGTTGTTTTGCCACTTACTCATGGCAGTGGTAACCTTGGAGATAGAATAATAAAATTAGGGCTGAGAGGGTTAGTCCCACTTGACAGATGTGGGGCACCCCAAACATAAAATAATTAATATGCTTATTTTTATGCATGCTCATTCATTTGAACTGCATTAGATCTGAATATGTGCTTTTTGGCTTCCTTGTGCATCCTAAATATGATAGATCTCAGAAATCCTTTACTCACCCATGCTACAGTGAAAAAAGTGATTTTTGAAAAACATTTTGTGCTTTTTTGGGGGGGGTCCCTTCTCCTGTACTGTGTGGTTCTGGAGTTGGCATATAATCTAATATGCATATATATGTATCTTAGGTTCATAGGTTCATAGGTAGGTACTAGGCTATCTGCCCAAAGGCATTTATAAGCCTAGCTGGAATGTAGCTGTATCTTTCTATCTATTTGTGTTTGTGTGTGTGTGTGTGTGTGTGTGTGTGTGTGTGTGTGTGTGTGTGTGTGTGTGTGTGTGTGTGAGAGAGTATATATATATATATATATATATATATATATATATATATATATATATATATATACACACATATATATATATATATATATATATATATATATATATATATACACACACACACAAACAAGTTGTCAAAGTCTACTTATTGAATCAGAAAAAAGCCAATACACCTGATCAAAAATCAGTTTTTGGAACTTGGGCAGCTGGGCTTTGTTTCTGTGAGACATTGTAAAGAGTGTGCATTGTAGACTTTGTACTTTCCCCACTGTAGTGTAATCTCAAAGTTGGTATATATAATTAGGGGGGGTGGGGGTGCTGGGGGGCTTACCCCCAGAAAAAAAAATAAATAGGCTGCTGTTCGACAAGTTCTGTTTTTTCACTCGCCTAATGATATGGATAAACAGCCATATTTAATATATATATATATATATATATATATATATATATATATATATATATATATATAAAACATGTCCAGAATTTTTGACATGATAAGTTGGCGACCCTAAATTCAAATGCAATTCAAAACTCCTTGATATTGTCTTGAACAATATTGTTTGTCTATTTTGGCACCCAGATCGTCTCAAAAATAAAGGGATTCATCATGGGGGCTGCCATTTCTCCAAGTCTGTCAATGCACTTGTAGTGCAATGGAAATCTCAAGGTATGTTTGGATAAAGATTTCATGAATACACAGCTTGTTATCTGACCCTTAGGGATGACATGTTTATTGTATATAAAGAAGGGTTTGAGTTACTAAGTGCAGCACCTTTCTTAATATGCACACCCACAAAAATAAATGAGAACCACACTAACATACTGACCTGTGTCACAAAACTACCAGGGAGAATTGCTACCTTCATGCACCCTGCACAAAACAAAAACAAATATATAAAGTCACAATTATATCCCAGACCAACAGTGAGTATGCAAAAGTAGATTTATTAACTCTAACAACTCAAATCTGAGTTATTTGACAGGTGTCACATACAACCTTTTTCAAAAGGTCACTGACTCCTTTATCTAGAACTGATAGTTGATGCACCAACACGCTACCTCAAAATTAACAACAACAAAAAAAAAAAAAACAATCCTAAAGAAGTTTCTAACCTTCCCTTTCAGAGATGGTATGGCAGTCACCTCAACATGGATGCCAAAACAAGAAAAAGAATATTAGACAACATTGGAGGATCAGTGAAGCCAGTGCAGAGAGAGATCTCTCTCATCCTTAAAAATAGGCTTATTTTCATCAGCAGAGAAACCAAAAACTTCAAAAGTTACAGAGCTAATAGGAATAATCTCATCTTATCATTTCCTCAATACAGTTTGCTGTCCTATCTGATAAATTATATGAAAGTTACAGCCATATTGCAGTCATTAAGATGTAGGGCAAAACCAAGACTAGACTGGTCCTGGTCAGAACTTACTTTGATTACCCTCATCTGGGTTACATACCACTGACTTACAAAATAATATGAATGATTCAGGAGGATTAGATTTAGATTATTTTAAAATATGAGATATTGCATAAAACTCGGTAGAGTTGCAACATCACCATACTGGCTAGGACCTGGAATTCATATTTAATAGCAACAAACCCTATTAGTTGATCAGTTTGGCTTAAAATAGAAAAATTGCTAAATTAATACTTCAGAGTTTACTTAACTCAGTTTAACACAATTGTACCATTTTATGCATATATCTTAGACATTATACAACAAAGCTAAGGGTGCAGTAATTAATGCGCATTTGTTTTAATGAATCAGTTGTAGAAGTCAGTAATTTTTACAATATGAAAGAACTTCACTGAATACTGCTAACATGGAATTAATGTGTATGCAAATTTCTAGAAGTAAAGATAGGAGTACTAGAATCTGTTTTTCAATTGTTGGGATAAACTTCCTTAATAATGCATTTAACAAAACATACATGTTTGATTTACAGGTTAGAATAAATAGATTTCTTTTCTACATATGTTTGAATGTGGACTATTCTCTTGTTACTTTTGCTGTAGTATATACATACAATTTGCATTAGAATGCATTCAGATTTATCTTTTGGTCATCGGGTTATTCAACACTGCAGATGGATATCTGTTTGTCTTTTCTATTGTTAAATGATGTGCTGCTGCTGCCACTGAGTATTGTTGATGTTTTATTTCATTTGTTTTTTTCATGACAACACAGTATGAATTTGTTTATATTAGTAATTTCAGACTGTGTAGTAATGGTGAATGTCTAACTGAAATATGCATTTAAAAAATAAAGTGCAATAAACAATGACAGTATACCACTATCTTATTCCGTGGTAACATTTTCATGCAGGTAACTCACTGAGATAAAATACCCCCACCACAAATTGCTACATAACTGCAGTCTAAATCATGATTATATAATGTGGTTGCGATAATGCGTAAGTACTGAACTATGTGCAGTACCACTGTTTTGTACATCATGATAGCTATGATTAAAAAATCTGGGTGATGCCAAAGCTCCAGTACAGTCATTTATTTCTTGATTTTGCTATGTCAACACTACAAAAATGCAATGCATTTCAGTGAACTCATATTTCCTGTCAAGCTGGTACAGAAAGTCACGAGCTGGATGATAACAAACCTTTCAAGGTCTTAATGTGTGACTCTGACCATGTATGATCTACAGAAGTTTTCTGTTATGTGCCAGATTAGTTTACAAATTCATTTACTCATCCACCACATTGTGCATGGCTTACTAGTTAGGCATATGGTGGGATCAAAATCCATGCCCTCTGTATAGACTTACACACTCATTTGGGAGGAACTACTTGTGGCTATAAAACATGATACAACTGGAGATCTGGTTTCACAGAATACTTAATTCACTTCATGGAATCTGAAACAGACCAAATCAATGAAGACTTCATGAGGAGTTGCCACACAGTATTTTCATAAGAGGTATTAGGGTATTAGATGATGGCAATATTGTTCCCAGTTAACTTACTAAGATTACTACTTTGGCAAGTTTATGATATTTTCACAATTTTATTAACTAGACAGATAAACATAGCAGACACAATTGCATTTTTCTCAAAGGCAACCGAAGAAAACTGCCTGCTTAAGTGACTTGCTCAAAGTTATGCAGTAGGCAAATACAGGCTCAAAGAGCTTCTAAGCAACTCATAAGCATGACTCACTGAACGAGCAGTCATGTAAATTCAATATTATAGAAACTGCTGTTATAATATCTATAGTCAGCTGGGAAGAATATTAAATTAGAGAGAGGGTAATTTATGTAATTACAAAAATGTGGCATATTCAAACATTTCAGAGTTGTAAATCATCAGTTTTAAAGTAAATAGTTTATATTATTGATTACTGAACTGTTTGCAGAATACAAATTGCAGCATTATGATAACAATCAAATAAAAGTAAAAGTCTTTTCAATATGACATATTTCTTTACTTATATGAGATTGCTGGATCTATAACAACTATCAAAATTTGATATCTTTAATACAGAACATCAATACTGCATCTATTAGTACCAGCATGCCATAATGAAAAAACAAAATTAATAATAGTGCTATAATGAAACTTGCTTTAGTAAAAGGCCAAGATACTCAAAAAAGCAGCTTTGTGTGTGTCTGTGTGTGTGTGTGTGTGTGTGTGTGTGTGTGTGTGTGTGTGTGTGTGTGTGTGTGTGTGTGTGTGTGTGTTTGTGTATGTAAATGATTTTTTCTGGACATACTATTCTAAGTGACTGCATTATTGAGAAAAAACAAAATGCTCACACAGAATAAATTAGCATAATAATTTCCAAATTAAATTTTCAGGGAAAAAATTCCAGTTAATGAAAATGCATTGCACATGATTGAAAGCAATAACTATTGACATCAACAGGAATGTTGCTAAGCTGACAGACTGATCTTGAAAAATTGCAATCAAAAAATCTAAGTTTGTTCACTCATTCTTCCATTACCTGCTTAAGTCATATCTGGGTAAAAGGACAGAAGAAAACTATCAAAATACTCACTAAGCACAAGGAAGGTAATTCTGATTAGGATGACAGTCCACTCCAGTACACACACTAACACACACACACACACACACACACACACACACACACACACACACACACACACACACACACACACACACACACACACACACACACACACACACACACACACACACACACACGTACACACACACACACACACACACACACACACACACACACACACACACACACACAAACACACACCCATATGCATACCAGCAATTTCAAATTCCACACAGCAACAAGGAGAACAAGCAGACTTTTGAACATAAGGCAATCCTACTGACAATCAAACTGGATAACCAAGATCTGTGAAACAGTAGTGTTACACAGTGCTGCCATAATATCTAAGCTGTGCATGTAAACATTCGCTGATGCTGATTTTCAAAAAAAATTGTAAGAAGCTAGCAGTACGAAGCATTTTTCCTTCTCCTCTAAAACATAGTGGTTGGGCTCACCTATTTCTAACCTGGAAAACGACACGCATGCATAAAAAATGTTATATGTTGGAGTCAAGTTTTGTGCTAAATTTTCAAGTCAGGTGGCTCCTTAGCATAGAAGATCAAGGCCTGAATGAAATTATCAGCCTATAGCACTAGTGGTGGTGGTGGTGGAGGTAATGAATCACATGCCTGCTTGCCTGCCTAAGAGGGAGGGTGCAGGTGCATCTTCTTTAGGCCTGGATTATTGATGGTCTGGCAGTTATCAAGGCAATGGGGCATGACAGTTGAAGAATTTGCTACAATTGATTCATGGCACCATAATCCCTAACAACTCCTTGCATGTCCTGCTGAATGGCTTAGCCTGATGTGCAGTTCTAACATTTTCTCAAGGGAATTTGGCACACTAGGCTCCACACCCATTCCCTGTACTGAGATTTCTATAAGCAGTCATTAATACATGTGAATAGCTTTGTTGCTGAACAGGGATACCCCCTTTCCCTCAGATTTAAATAGAAACATACTCCTAGGCATTTTATTATTAAATACCTAGATTTCTTAGACAGAAAAGCTATACTCCTCAAAGCTAGGGAGACGGGGAACAACTTTAAAATCACTGGTCATATTACATCGCTATATCTTATATAAAGGACTAGTACCTTATCTGCATCATGGAAGGGAGCTGGGTTATTGTTTATTAAGAGTAATATTCAGACTGCTTTTCAAGATTCCAGAGAGGTGGAATGATGTCTTATCAAACAACAGCCTAACCTTGTTCACTCTTATGAGGAAGCAATCAACACTGCTATCAAGTCTTCAGTCAAACAAGAGGAACATACACCTAATGGCTTTCTAGAAAAATCCCCTACCCAGAAGAAAGGCAAAGATGATCTCAAAGCTACAAAGGGACAGGACAAAGGACTGGCAAAATATAATCTGTTTCAGGAAGCCTTCTAAATATTGAACAGATGTGATTTGTTGATGACAGAGAAGGAATTTCCTGTACAAGAAACAACAGAAGAGTACCCCTTCTCACACCCTGAGATCCAGGTCAAGGAAATTAACACTAATGAGGTGGAATGGGGAGATATACCTAATGGAAGTCTCTTTCCTGAGTAAGAATATAGTCTGGACAGAAGGTATACCAGGATGCTGGGAAATCTTAAAGCACAAGCTATGGTGAAATGGAAGGGCATGTGATTTATTTTTTATATATATGCCGGCAAAAGTCACTGATGTATTTGTTTTGCTTGTTTGTTGTATATATCAGGAATATTTTGATGGTAGCCTTATCATTACAGTAGGTTTGGCTGGAGTTAATACACCTTGCTTAGAATTTCTCTCTCTCTCTCTCTTGGGTGTGAGCAGAGTAATGTGAGTGGGTGCTCCTTTCTCTGTTGGTGTTTACCTGTTCAGGTGTATTTTTTATTTGTTTGCTTAGAGAAGAGCATGTTATATATAGTTTGATATCAAAGTATACTCCATTTGTACCTTGCCCTGTTTTTACAGTTCTAATTAAAATACTGGGTTGACTAGCCACTATAAAGATTTTTAAATGAATTCAGCAGCATCTAAGCATGATTTAACCTGGCAACATATACAAGGGGAAGAGAAGTTAGGTCTCCCCATGCGATGAGTCAGTTGGAATCTCAAAGGTATGGTGACATCTTGGAAAACTAAGGCAGTATTTCAACATCTGTGGTCAATTAACTATGACATTTTCTTCCTTCGGGAAACTTAAGTTAGAAGCCTATCTGCTAAGATTACTTTTGATAAATGGCCAGGGTCATAGTTTGTCTCACATGCTAGAACAGCGAAGAGGAGAGCTGTAATATTATTCATGAATTTTCTTGGGTGGTAAGTTAGGAAGGAGGTTTGTTAGCAGGTTAGGAAGTAGGTTTGAGATAACAAAGGCAGATGGGTAGTTCTAAAGATGGTATCCCCTTAAAGCCCCATTTTATTAGGTACATTTTATGGGCCAAAAATAGATGACATCACTGAGAAAAAGCCCTTGGCAAAAGCCATCAATTCATTGATACCAGCAAGCAGACCTGTCATTTTTGTGGTAGAGTTCAACATGGTGTTAGATATCTGGACAGACCCAATTCCTCAAGGAGTAAATCACCAAGGCTTAGGAGAGAATTACTAGCCATTATGCAGGACCTTAATCTGTTGTACATTTGGAGAGTCCTCTACTCCTCAGTTGATTTTACTTTTACAGGACTTGGGGGGTATAAGCCAGTTGTACATGTGGTCCCTTGGTACCCATCATGGGGTGTGGAGGTATATATTGATCCAAATGGTTTCTCCGCCCATGTGGAAGTCATATTAGGGCTCCAACCTTAATGTCCTTACTGCTTCTTCAGACAGTGGAATATTGACCCCTTTCTTGGTAAATTTTGTGGGTGCCTAAGGAACCAGATTTCAGAAGTGATATGAGTTGAGCATTTACTAAATGTAGATCCACAATGGATATATGGTGCTTTCTCAAAAAGACCAGTCATAATTGGATGCAAAGCTTTGTGAGAGAAACCAAGGCTCCATCTAGAAAAGATAGAGTAAGACTGAAGAAGAATATCACTATGAAGCAGCAGGCTTCAAAAAGGATCACAAGATCTTAAGTTACTAAAGGAAAACTATAGGCAGACTCTTTATAATGAAATTCAAGTCAAGTGGGACAGACATAAATTATTTGACTAAGCTAAGGGGATAGCATTAAACAAAATCTTGGCACTCAGTTGTAGAGAGAGAAGCAGGGAAGTGACAATTTGTGACTTGCAAATGGATGCAGGTAAGATAGTGACTTGGCTCAGATATTTAAAAATTGTCCCATTTTTGGGCCTTTTTCCCACTTTTATTTATGTCTTTGTCCAGATTTCTTGCTCTGAGGTTGAGAGGTATGACCAAATGTGTCAGGGTCATCACAGTTAGCCATAGACATTTTAAATTGTGACATACTTGTTGTACCCCAGTCCTCCCAATTAATGTCTCCGGATGTGTCCAAGCAAAGAAAGGAGCAGTTACGCAGTATAAGTGTGCAGAGTATCCCTCCATCCAAGGCATACACAACACACAAGTATAGTGGCTTTTCATCTGTCCTTAATTTTGCAGAATGTTCTGGTTTTCTGTCATATTTTTATACTGTTGATTTATGCTTCTTATTATTCATAAAATGTATGTTGTTGCAGTGCCTGTTGTTGCTCTGTGTTTAAGTAGCAATGCTTTAATGACCATCAGGTAAGCTTGTCTGAGATTGTAAAATGCATGTAAGCTTAAATAAGCATACTGTTAAAGAATTATCGACACTGAAAGCATTTATGTTGTTGCCATGCAGAGAATATTTATGTAACTAGATAACGTGTAAGCCTTAGGTATTGAAAATTTGAAATGCATGACAGTATTTGTAATAAAGGATGTGTCAGTCATTTTCAAAATCAGTGTATATACATGTAACAATGTGCTGTGTAGAGTATTCAGCATGCACCATAGTGACTGAGCATTTATTTCATGTAAATTAGTAAGCATGGCCAGCATTGATCCCACTGTGCCATAGCTCCACCCCTTTCTAGTTGGACACACCCCTTCCCACTGGCCCGACCAATTCAGCTGTCTCCTGCAGCCCCCCTTTGATTGGAAGTCACCAGCCACCACTGAGATCTGTGACAGTCAGGCATGAGTGTTAACGAAGGCAGGTGTGTGGCACTGAATTGACAGAGATGGCGAAAGGTAACACAAGACCCAGACCCCCTGTAGAGAATGGGAAAAAGGGGGTTGATGAAGATGATGAAAGATGCGAACACTGTTTATGGTAACTGGGGAGAAATAGTCAAGTAATGGGATGCAGATATGGCTGCTCAGTTGCCTGGGGGCAGCTGTGTGTGGGGGAAGACCCCGATCCATTACCTTATCTAGAGCACCAACTGACCATGATCCATCTCTGCTCAGACATCTTCCCAACATAGTGCAAGCTCCTTTTTCTCAGTATGGTCAGAGAATGATTAGCAATTCTTTATGGCAAAACAAGCTATCTATGATAAGTTGGCAGAAAGTGACAGCCTAAAAACAAATGCTTGGACTTCCAGATCTGATGAAATACGGGAGAGTAAAAATGGGATTGTACAACATAAGAGCCACAGCAAAACCCACCCCAATAAGGCTCAATATAGAATTATTCTTGAATGGGATATATGAAACAGTAGGGATGTCTCCCCCCATGCAAAATTTGGGATACAGGTGGTCTAGACAGAAGATATGTGTCCCATGCTTGGATAAAACCTGACCTGCAGGACAGGGTCTCTGTACTTTTACAGTTATGGAATAAAGACTTGCTTTTATTGAATGGTTTAAAGTCTGATTGTCTGGCTGGGTTGGAGGAGGTATATTATTTGTTAGGGACATATGTATTTTTTTTGTAGCCAGATTTTGTACTCTCACAGAGCTGCATAACCATTTTCCCAGAGTCTTAAAATGGTGGGAGTACCTTCAAATGACAGTAGTTACTGGGGTGTAACTTATGGTCTTTTCTGCCAGAATGTGGTGCTATGGTATCCTATTTCCCAAGAACAGGGATGTGTGTCAGGGTATCCCACCCCAAAGTAAGCTATCAGAAGGGTATGACCTAATTAGACCTTTGAAGTGAGTCAATTATAGGCAACCATGGCATTAAATGGAAATAGTTATGTGGGGAAGAATTTTCTTTTGTCCAGTAGGCAAGATGTTTACAATAAGCTTATGATCCTAGACTGTCAGAACTCTCTAGATTTACATTTCTTAAACTGATCTATTTCTGGCAATACTTCCCTATGCAATTTAAAAAGAAAAATAACCTACAGTGCTGGAGATGCAATCCAGACTGATTATTTCCACATGATTTAGGTTTGTTCAAATAAACAGTCCAGTAGGAAGATCCTGGTCAATAAGCCATGTTACAGTTTTCCTTCCTGCATTTCTCAAATGTTAAATTTTGCTTGCTGGGGATTATGTGTTCTTGTCCACAGGTTAGTCGTAAAATGCAAATATTGGACAAGTTGTTCTTACTATGGTTGCTAATTTTTGTAGCACTGTAAAGTAATCCTGAAGTTATGGTTAACTGCTTTTCATATTTTAACTTACAAACTAAAACAGTGATCACATTCACACCTAGATAAAAGATGGAAGAATGATTCTTGGTCTTTACTTCTATTTTTAATAAATAAAGATTAAACTGAGGGCTTAAATTACTGTATCGAGTACAAGTTCTATTTAGATTTAATATTGGCTTAATGGAATGTCTGCTGGTCTACTTGGCATAATATATTCTCCTGTTTTTGTTAATCTGTTACTTTTCAGAGAGGTATTATGCTCATTATATATGTGGCCTGTTTTGCCTGCCTTGATATTGTAAGGTTTTAATTGTTTTTGGTTTCAATAAATGATATTTAAAAAAATAAAAGTCTGATTGTCTAGCAAACATAAAATAAAATTAAATGTCTTATGCAACCTTTCCTACTTCTCTGGTGTTTCTTGCTCCTTCTCATCAAATGTATTGACAATGATATCATCAGAGCTGCAGATATCTGTCACTGCTACAGCAAGTTTCCCCTTGTGTCTATGCAGTGTGGTCCATTCATCTGTCAAGAATACATCCACATGCACATCTGATTTACTAGCCACCTAATTTGCCACTTTCCCTTCCTAGATAACTACCAGTAAAAAAAAAAAAAACTCTCTTGCTAATTCAGGCATAGCAAGTGATTGTCCAACTTAGCCACAGTATAGTACACGATTGTTATTATTATTGCAGAAACACCATTTTCAGATGTCTGAAAACATCTTTGTATTCTTAACTTCAAACTGCAAAATCTTGAAAGACTGCAAGAGACTGCCCAGCAAGAGAGAAGAAGCACCCACTTTCACAAGTCTGAGCACGTGCAGGAATTTAAAAGTATTATCATACAGTGACCTGATTTTGTTGACCAGAAGTCTCTGTGTGCCCTTTCTATTTGAAGTGGACTATGTAACATCAGCTGTAGCACTTTATTAAACTACATCTGGATGGCAGAGATCAGATCAGCCCACTGCATTTTCTGTCAGAGCTACAAGCCATTAGATGCAACACCACTGTCTGTCCACTATGTCTTCCAGTGTTGCCAGTATGAATCTCTTCATGTTGCTCATGAGCCATAGATTAGGGCTACTGAATTTGGGAACTTTGTGACTTAACTACAGAGTCTACATACTGCATTTTCACAACTAAATCTTGAGCACATCTTTTCAACACCCACCCTCAACTTGTATTTCCGATGTGTTCTGCAGCCCCTTTGCTGCCAACAGAGTAAGCCGCTTGAGCTTTTCTTTCTGGCTAGGAATGCACAGGGGATCCCGGCAGGCTTGCACTATTTTTGTATATTCTATGATCACACCCACTATTCATAAGTGTCTTATGGGTTGTCTCCTGCACTTTCTTATAACATAAGTCTTTATTGGGAGATTTTTTTTGCATAGATATTGTCTTGTTCTGTTCGTTGGATATTGAATGGTTCCTCCCTCAAAAGCTTCAGAATATACTAATGGTAAACATTTATCAATGATCTGGACTGAATCACTGTGTGCCTATTCTATTTTATGCTGTGGTATATAATCATGCCACTTCACAAGAAATGAGTCTGTGCATTATAAGTATGTGTAACACATTGCAGTCTGTCAGAAAGATGTGGAAAAGGTTTGGTTATGCATTTTGGAATGGTAAAGAGGGATTGCGTACACCCAAAAGTATCTTGATCCTTTCTCTGCTAATTTATTAATTTTCACTGCACAGTGAAGAATCCATCCTTGTGATATGGCACACATCCCATTATACTTTCTATATTTTATATCAGCAGTACATCTTTTGTCTTTTGTGTAACATCTGTATTTTAAAAAACAGGGAATGCTCTTTCTATAAACCATATACAGTTATACAGTACAGAAATATATCTACATTAAGACTACAGTAGGAGTGAATTGTGGGTCTATTACTGTAAATCATGCACTGTTGCACTGTTGCACTAAACCAGTATAAGAATTATACACAGCACTGTACTACAAGTGGCTTCATTAAAAGACTTGCAAACTAGGTATAAATACATAAACATATTAGAATTGCCTTGAAGCAGCCCATCATCATTTTTATTGATACCACCTGTGTCATATGAATGATGTACATCCCACACAGATTTTGAAACAGAAGCTGGAAACTCTTGATGACTTCATAAGTCTCACATCTGATTTTTGATAAGATTACTCAAACATATTCTAGCTATTTCAGAAGTTACTGTGGCTGCTTCTATACAGCTCTGTCTTAAACCCTGTACAACATATGATTAAGGCACTGCAAGGCAAGCAGCTACTGCCCTGAACATGCAATTTCTGCCCAAATGTTTGCTCCAACATCAGTCTTACATCAGTCTTACCCTTCCCCTCCTTTATATTTGCAGTATTGTTGGCTGTCTTGCCATAATAGAGGTTTTTGTTTCATTTGTTTTCTTTATAGGAGTTATAGTGCAGGCTTGTATTGTCTCAGGAGCTAGTTAGGAAAAAAAATAAGTAGAAAGCCTAGTTCAAAGCTCTCCCAATCAATAATTAAGCTGGCAAATATTCCACAGCTTATAAAGGCATACTTCTCTATTTTGTGAGAGAGAAATAACAGCCCAGCTGTCAATACGAATCGTTTTTCACGTTTTAAGTCTTTGAATCATACAGGCAGACTGACTATTTGATTATGGGTATCTTGGACTAGGCCGGATGTGCTCCATCCCCCACTTTCTGGCAAAAGACAAATTTATGACACTTAGGAACTTTCCAAGATAGCTGCATACTAATCAACAGCTTAACTTCAGCTGCCCCAGTGCAAAAAACAGAAAATGAAATACAAGGACCAAGAGCCCTGTCATTTTTAGTAAATTCAGTTACTGGCTAGTACATACACTGCCTAGATGCCTGCAAAAGACAAACTAAGAGACTCTGAAAGAAAATTAACTAGAAAAGGTGCAGAGAAAACACTGAGTTGAAAAAATCCTGCTGCGGTTTAGCAAAAAGCAGTTCAAGTTCCAGATTTGGTGCAATACATTGCTTCCAGTAATTTAGAAGATAAAATAAGTCAAATGTGCTCAGAGCTTATTAAAATAAATGAAACACTTTAGGAGTATATCTACTCAAAGGGTCTATATTACAAGATTGAAACACAAAAATAGTGAATGCTCGTTAATCAAACACTAATGCTCAAAATCAGAAAATATTGAATGCACAGAACAGTGATTTTTTTTCCCTGGGAATAATATCACTGCTCCAAAAACAAAAAAAAATCCAGAGACAAAATAAATTACCTAAATATACGAACTCTGAGATCATACCACAGTGGAGGAAAAGGCATAGTCCCACAATGACCCAGCAATTTTTTTTCACTGGGAAAAAAAAACGCTGTTCCTTGCGTTCGATATATTGTGGTTTCAATCATTAGTGTTCGATTAAAGAGCATTCACTCTTTTTGTGTTTTGATATTGTAATATAGACCCCTACTCAAATAGCAAAAGGCCGGAAAAACGAAAGAAGCTTTAAACAGATATTCAGATGAACTGATAAATTTGGAAAAAAGTTGTGGTCAAAATGAAGAAAGGGCTGGATGAGTATGAGACTGCTCAAGGAGAGATGTTTCAAAAATTGGTGCAGTTAGATATTACAGCATGTAGGGAAAATCTGAGATTGTCTGTTGTATCAGAGAAAGTAGAAGGAACATACTGCTGTAATAACTTTATGAAGGCACAAATAAGCAACTAGAATGGGATTCCACAACAATAACTGTCAACTGAAAGGGCACACCATGTGTATGCTCCAAATCAAGCCATGAGAAAGTAGTCAATACCTGCATTATTAAAGATGCAAACCTACCCACAGAAAGAGTTCATCCTGACAAAACTGTGTCAAAAGAACTATGCATTAAAAGCTGAAGAGAGTTGTTTGTGGAGAATGATTATTCACTTTACACTAGGCAGAAGAGAAACAAATTTATTCCACTAATCACAGTAATCGTGTAATATCAACAGGCATATGCAGGAGTCAAGCTGCTGTATCCATCTGTCTTCATATTTTTTTTTTCTGGAGGATCAAAATAATTTTTGAATCAGAATAGGTTAAGTAGGAAATACAAAAGTTTGTCTAACAAAAATTGAACCATCAAGCAGAAGGGGCTGCTGCTTCTCATTCTTCTGATAACAAAGCATTCAGAGAGACTTTTCCAGAGAAACATTTTTCCACTGTTCCAAATGAAAATACTTGATAGACATAGAAAAGCACAGGAATTGACAAAAGAAATCATGAGTACCTAGGACCTGAACTGGAATCTGGACTTGGGAGGTGGAGATGATCAGGAAGAAGGCCAGCGACATGGAAATTAATGAATGAATGTGAGACTGCAAAACATCAATCACATTTGTGAAATATGACTGTATAAAAGAAAGTAGAAAGAGTGGACTTTTGTTAACTTCGTTAAACTCGTGGGGAACCTAAAAACATTTGCCTCACTTCATGTCATTAACATTTGGAAGGACGCTGAGGGGACAGAAAGAAGAAGGAAAACAGTAAGTGTAAGAAAAACAATTTCCTTTTGTAACTATATTATTATGAAACTTTTCACAATATAAATTGCATGTCTTACAATAAAGTGTGTTTAGTTGATCTCATATTCGATAAAGTTAATATAAAGTAAACAGATGGTGTTTTTCCTTCTTCTTCTCTTTACTACGTCTTTTTATTATTAAGAAAAGTAGGAATTATAGTGAGAAGAAACTCAAGACAAAAACATGTTTAACTTAATAGTTTGCAATCTTGGGATGTTGAGGTGGGGGTGGGGTTTAAAAGTACACAGATCATAATATATATACAGCTATGTTTTATTTTACATTTGCACAGGTGAATGACTGAATTATGACCCTTGGCTCAATCTAATACAAATTTTAAATGGAACCAAATAATACAAGAACACAGAATATAATGAAAAGTTTATATTTAGCAAAATATGTTTCAGCTTGTTTTTTTTAGATTGCAGCAGAGGACTACATTTTATTCCTTACACTTCCATAGAGACAAGCTGATAATATAGCAATGAGCGAGAACACCACATTTCTTCAAGGCTAAAAGTTAATATTTTCTGAAAGCATGCAAGTTGTTTTCTCAGCTGAGAGGGGAATCAAGACAAAAAAAAAAAAAAAACAGGCACCAGTTAGTGTAAGTTGAAGCAAAGGCGATAAAATGTGTGTAACAATGGATAATCTCAATTTTACATTAATTAAGGCCTGTGTTAGCAGCTGTCTATTTGGGACAAAGTTTCCTATTAAGAGGGTTAAACTTCATTATTTTTTTTCTCAATTGTTTTTAATAAAAATTTCAACAACAAAATATTAATATATGATAATAGAAATGTTATAAAACAAATATACAATAATAAACAACATCTAAATAACTATTTGCAATGGTGTCGGCTATAAAACAAAGCTTTCAAAACAGAGGAAAAAAAAGAAATGTGATAACAGTAGTTGTTAGTTAATTATTCAACTCTATTTATCCAGCAGTTATTTGAATTTCAACCATATAGTATATAAAGAGGTGAGTCTAGATGTTCTTGTCTTAATCATGATAAGTTCACAATGACAAACTTCAGTTGCCAAGTGTACAAATTCCTTCATAGTAGGAGTAGTCTAATTTCTCTAGTTCATGGTAATGACTTTTCTTGCAAATGCTAAGATACTCCACAAATGAGGGTATTTTATTTTTGTGACACAAGTAAGAACAGGTGTATTAACTAAAATAAGAGATTTGGTCAGCATACATTCATCATTAAGAGCAGACTGCAAGTGAGAATTCATATTATCCCAATATGCTTTAAGTTTTATACAATCATAAAACATATGCTGCCAGTCAACTTTGAAATTTTGATTACATCTCCAGCATGCTATGTCTTTATTATACATCAATTCAGCTTTATGTGGTATGATAAAGGTTCCATTTAAGAACTTCCAATAAAATATCTTCCACCTTAGTGCTGAAGTAGTTTGTTTTGAAGACTGGAGTATTATTTTTGATCATCTTCACTTGGGAAGTTATTATTAACAAGTTTAAAATAATCCTAATAATTTCTCTATGACATACTGTTGATTTGTTAAGTACCTTATCTATTTTAAATATAAGTCCCTTTCCAATCATATGCTGGTGCATTATAATAATGAGTAAATTAATGAATGTGAGGAAACAATTTCTAACTACTGTTACATTAGATTAATTTTATGTCCAACTAATTGTTTACAATTTTGCATTTCTAACTACGTCTTTGCTTAACTCAAACTTATTAATGATATGGTCAACATTTTGTATCTTCCCATTGTCTAGTAATAAATACCAGTAGAACAGTTTTTGTCTTTAAATGTAGTCATTATTAAATTAAATGCATTAGTACTATTTGAGTATAGGCAATTGGAAATGCAAAGAAATTCCATGCATTATATTCAGGGTTCCTAAAACTGATTTTTAAAGGAGGTTATTAATGTAATAAGAGTTAACTGGTTTGTTTTTGTTTTCTATAAAATAGTCTTTTACAAATCAATGCCATTTATTAGTAACCTTTTTAGTATGATATGATTTTGTTAAATTATTGGGTTTATGCCAAATACCTCCTTGAATATCTTTCTATTTGGCATTATAATTGTTATTTGACCAAGAAATTATTGTCTTAAAAATTAAAAAAAAACACAAAGGAGGACTGCACGAGGAGAGGGGATGAAGCTCATGAACTTTGAGACAAAAGCACTAAATAACATTTATTTGTGTTGTCCCCTCTCCTTGTGCAGTCCTCCTTTGTGTTTTTTTTTTATTAGTTTTTGGAGCCTGTTTGTGGATTTATTGTCTTAAAAATTGAGAATAAGAAATATAATTCTAAATCTGGAAGTCCAATGTTACCAGATGTCCAGTCTTTAATGTGATTGTTTAAAGGCAATCTAGGCTTGTTAGGAAGCCATAAAATTTCAGAATCAAAGGATCATACTCTTTTATATTTTTTGGGAGTGGGAAGGATTAAGATTGTATTATATGTAGAATTTTAAGAAGGATTATCAATTTAATTAAGGAGAGTCTCTCTTCCCTACTGAAAAAATATTCAATTTGATAAGTTTGTTTTATGGAACTTACATTATTATTATAATTAAGGGTTACTTACTTATCTCTAAGTAAGTGATTTTTCCACCTTTCACAATATATCTATGTAATGTCTTATCTATTGTATTAATATTATAATTAACAACATACTTAGAATAGTGCAATAAGAGAAGAATTGCAATCAGTCAAAGATAACAGGATGTCATCTGCAAAATAATTGTGTTTTGGGAATTAAATTATTATTTATTAGCATGCCCTTGATGTGTTTTTATCTTATATAATTTGCAAAAGGTTTAATCACTAGAACAAAAAGCAATGGGGACAAGGTAAAAAATGTTTCATAACTAGATCCAAAAGCAATGGGGAGATGGGAGAGCTCTGTTTAGTACCTTTAGTAATCATGTGTGATTGGGAAGTATACGAACCTATCCTGATGTATGCAAAGGAGTTTTCATAGAGATGTTTGATTAATTGCAAGAAATTATTTGAAAAATTATATTCCTCCAGTACTAATAGTAAATATTTCCAATTAACTGAATCAAATGCACTACTGATATCCAGACTAACCAAACTTAGTTCTTTTTTGAATTATTAGTACACTCAATTATTGATAGCATTTTCTTAATATTATCATAGATGCTCCTGTACATTATAAACCAAGCTTAATCATTATTTGTTCCTGTTCATTATAAATCCAGTCTGACCATTGTTTATCAACATTGTAAGAAATTGTTTTATTCTAGACACATAAATTGCCATGAATATTATATATTCTACATTTAATAATGAAAATGGTACAGTATAGCAGATCTTGTAGTCAATTGGTTCTATTTTATATTAAGGGCATATATAGTTTTATAATAAATACTATACTTTCTTCCAGTTCTGAGAAAAAAGAGATTAACACAGATAAAAGACAATACATATAATATTGTTTATAACAATCATGCTATATTACTAATATGCTATTATATATTATTGATACTGTGACTCACTTATTAACTATTTAAACTCAGTTCTGTCTAAAAAAACTGTACATGCTTGGATATTATGGCAGAGACATATGATATTTCAAAGAAGAAATAAAACTTCTATAAACAATCTTTGTTTGTGAGGACTTGCATATAGAATTATCTTTCAAAACATAGCTCTTCTATAAATAGGATATTATACCCACTAGAACATACTATATCCAATAAACAATACAATAAAACTGACTAATAAAAAACTTGGATCCCTATATAGAATAAAACCCTTCTTGACACCAATTGCCAGAACCACAATAGCTAGAACCCACTTAATTTCCACCCTATTATATGCTTCCCCAATATACAGCAATCTTTCTACAAACAATCTTAACAAACTAGCCAGAGCTTATAACAACATTGCCAGATTTGCTACAAATACACCTTACAGGACTCATCACTGTCTGAACCTAAAACAACTTGAGTGGCTTGAATTACCACACTTATTACATTTTAACCAACTAATAATTGCCCATAAAGCCCTATACCAACCCAATAATATCCCTATTCTCTCTTCCCTCATAAAACCTTATTACAACTTGAAAAATCTACGCTCTGCTAACAAAATGTTGATTCATACTTCCTTATCCAAGAACTTAGCAGGTGACTCCATATTCTCTAACTATGTTGGTAAAATATGGAATCAACTACTACAAGACCTTACAACCCTAACCTCTCTCCCACTATTTAAAAATAATCTAAAACTTTTCTTCTCTAAACATTGGTTATGTTCATGTACTAACCCTGCCTAGCTGTTATTCTCTAATCTATCTGCTGCCCACTTAACCACTTTTCCGTCACTACTATATACTAATTAGTTCTTCTTACCAGGTTTAGTTCCTACCAGATACTGTACTCTTATTTCTTTTTGTATACTATATTAAACTGAAGATGCATTACTTTATATTAATGTCTCTCCAAATCTTAGCATCAGATGTTTTTATATTTTTAAGTATATTTTGTTTTTTTACAAGTAGTTTGTATGTTACCTTTAGTATATATATTTTTGTATGTTTTTGTTTGGAGCTTTTCTCCCCGGGCCTCCACTGAAAATGGACACGTATCCAGTTGGACTAGCCCGGTCAACAAATGTAAAATAAAATAAATAAATAAATACTAGTAGATATAAAACAGTAAAATAGTAAGTAACTGTGATGTCTAAAATAACTAATAATATGTTGCCAGAATTATATTTGTACTGAGGGATGACATATGGTATGTAACATACCCACTACAGTCTTTTAAAAAAAAACTAATACATTTCCAGCTTATCAAAATGACTGTGTAATTTTGTCTGACTTTGTGGAAAACATGTTATTACTTTCATATTAGTCCCTTCTTTACTTTGCATCAGGCTTTCAATTAACTTTCAGAGCATGAACTTCTTATATTGCCATGTATTCTAGTTCCTAACTTCCTAGTCAAAAAGCACACCCACATAGATAACAACACAGATTATTACCACAACCATTATCATAAACATATACATACCTATAGCCCACATATGCAGAACAAGGCAACCAAGCAAGGGGATGACATCAACTGATATAAACAAGATCATTAACCCTTCTTTAAATTAATAGAAGATAATGTAATTTGAATAATATAGTATCTTAAGATAAAAGATGAACTGAAGAAATGAATTCTATATTGTGTATGTGCCACAGTACTATACAATGTATTATATAACTTAAAAAGAGAAATACAAGTTTTACAAGTGTTAAAATAGTAATTCTGAGGTAAATTTAACAGAGAGTGTGCAAGTTAATTAACACATTATTACTATTTTACATTTAATTTGTGTGTTAAAATCAAGCATAAAACAACATTCTATCCAGTATTTCTTACACACACACACACACACACACACACACACACACACATAGACATATACACACTCACACACACACACACACACACACACACACACACATAGACATATACACACTCACACACACACACACACACACACACACACACACACACACACACATAGACATATACACACTCACACACACACACATACACACACACACAGACACACACACACAGATACACATACACAAGAAAAGAACTCTGTATAAATTTTCTACTGAGAAAAAAAGGGTTGGAAAGAAACATTCTATTATAAATTCAAACTCCTCATTGAGAGGGACATACCACTGTCAGTAAATTTTCAATTATGTTACACTGAAAAAAAGGATGTGCTGTATAGGTGGTTAAAACCAACTTGTCCCCTGTTATTTAAGAACATATGCTGTAACACTTCTTGTTATCATTTTATTTTTGTTATAGCTAGTTGGTACACTCTTGCTCTTTTTTTTTTTTTTTGTATATCCATCCTAGCAAATAACTGACAGGTTTCAAAGTGGAACCCCAATGTTAAAAACAAAAATGGTCTTCACTACTGTTTTTCTCCGCTCCTAACCCCTCTTCAATGAATAAACCAGCACCAGACATCACAGATAAGACTATATAAGAAAAAAAAGAAAGAAAAAAAAAAAAAACAGCTTCATACACAGGTTCAGGTGTTAGGCAACAAGACATTTCAGTGTGCTACATTTGACTGGGGGCACATGGCTAAAGTGACAGTCAGCTGCAGAGAAACACGGCTGTTTGCAAATTCTCTGTCAGCAAAGAGAAACAGATACTGCCATGCTCACAACTTTAATAACCAAATGCATGGAAGCAGAAGATGTAATGAGTGTTGTGCTCAGTGTACAGTACATACTTACGTAACTACAACATGAAGAAGTATTCTACAACATGGAGGAAATCCTGCAGTCTACTGTAGTCACATTTATGCTCCAGTATGCATTTCAGGTAATGTTCCCTAGACAATGTGAAGAGTGTAGTGGTCCATACACACCAATTCTAAAGGCACTGCATTGTGCACTGCAGTTTTACTGCTACTGACATGCCCTCTGCCCAGCCTGCTGCTGATGCCTGCTATATTGCCTGCTGTCTCATGTTCCCTTGGGGACCATGGACATTGTTTTCCCCCTGTGCATTTGGTTCTTGAAGTTGTGGGCATGGCAACACATTCTTCTCTTTTCCCACAAGGAATTTGCAAACAGTCATATTTCTCTCCAGCTGACTGTCACTTTAGCCATGTGTCCCCAGTCAAATGTACCATAGGGAAATGTTTCGCTGCCTAGGCACCTGAACCCTTCAGACACACTGCATACACCCACTATTTTATCAAATATTAGTAGAGAAGCACTCATAACAGTATAACAGCCTGATATATCTTAGATAAAACACACACAAATCTCATAAATACAATACCTTTACTTTTAACTTAATTTATTAATTTAATTTATTTGTTTACTGGGAAAGTCCGGCTTGGAATGAAGCCAATTTTAAGTGGAGGCCCAGGGAGAAATGCTCTAATACCTCACATATTCCAATCAACCATAACATGTGAATTAACAGCTGAAAGTTAAAAACACCATAAACATTTACTCCCTTCACTACACACATATTTAATGTACTGTGAGCAACTTGCTATTCTGTTATGTTAACATGAGCTATCATACATGGCAGACATATATATATATATATATATATATATATATATATATATATATATATATACTAATTTCCTTTCTTCATCTATGTAAAGAAAGCTTACTATTATTAATTTCCTAATACTTATTAAGCTAAGACATATATTTAATATGGAAAATAAAATATAGAGTATTAGCTTAGCAATACATTTAGGAAAAGAAAAAATAACATTTACTTACCTAAACAGAAATGAATCCTTATTTCTTTCCTTTTGCTTATATCTCTAGTAACTAAATTGGTAAACTTTGTCATGGAAAAAGAACATTGTTATTAAAACAGTTAATATCTATGTTATACTAAAGCTAAGAATCATTTGTCCTTTAGTTTATGTTTCTTCTCATTGGATTTCAAGGTATTTGCTTTTACTTGTCTCTTCAAAGTTCTGTGTTCCAGTCCATCCCCCGTATTTAATATTCCACCATGCAGGACTAGGTTAGTCCTGTATGGAGGCGGCCATTTAGGAGCAGGACGGCAGTATGCCATGCATAGTAATGAGGCATGCTGCCTGAGCTCCTAGGCTTACAAAGAGCATGTAAGAGTGCAGGGGGCATGTCTGAGAGCAGAGCTCTCAGAATATACATGGCCCCGCAATGAAGAACAGCAGAAAGGGGTATGAAATGAGCGAGACCGTTCATAGGTGACCGCATATCCCCACCAACAGTCCCCCTTGTGTACAACAGCAACAGTAAATATAAATAAAATGAAGAAACCCTTTATTTTTTTTTAAATCTGATTAAAGCTAAGCGTAGGTGCACAGGTGTGCCCCTCACTTAGCTACAGTTAATTCAGCTTAAATGGCTGAAGATGATAACAAGGAAGATATATGCAAATGAAGTAGTATAGCAATAGTGTAGTGGACACAACATTTGCCTTACGAGCAGGCATTCCCGGTTTGAATCCCATTGCAGCACATTCCATTTCCCATGGCAAAGCACATTATCAGTATTATTTATGTTGCATAACCCACTAAATAACATATTTTTATGAACTGGAGTACTGCAATAAATGCACATGTGAGATGTCAGTGTCATAATGAACAAGGCACTAGTAAGCGCTTTAAGTACAAATAAGCAGTAGTAAGCATATTTAAGTACTAGTAAGTGGGTTTAAGCCTATTTGTGCAGCAGTAAGCAATGCCTACACTGCTTAAGCAATTGTAATGCTAACTCTCTGTAAGCAGATGTAATGACAGGTCAGCACTGCTTACCATTGCGCAAACCCACTTACAAATGCTCAAAAGTGCCTTAATCACTCTGTATCCAATGGCCCTTGTTCTGCCCATCAACAAAATAAACAGCCATTCAGGTCTCGAACCCTAAACACCATAGTCACAGTAGTTAACCACCAAGCCATCACAGAAGTACAGCACAATGAGGTATCAGCAAATAAGTCCTCACCATAGAAAAACAAAACTGAGCCTGTGAAAGGAATCAGTATACAGTCATATGTTCCATAACCCACTACATAACATAAATATGTGAAATGGAGTACAGCAGTAAGCCCAAAAGTGAGGTGTAATTATAATAGAGTGTTGAAGTGCCCAATAAAACACAAGGACCCCATAGGGTGTACATACAGATTAATCATGGATACCAGGCATACATATAAGGTGTAATGAATAATAGCTCAATGCCAAAAAGGAATTATAATGCAAAGTCTAATGTAAGCAATGCTAAGCATTGCACAGGGCAGCTTAGGAGGTGTAAGCAATGTGTAGGGCAGGTAACTCATTGTGCCCAGTGATATACCCCTTTAAACAATGCCAACCATAGGTAAGCAGGTTTGCCCATAGCTCAGCCTTTTCAAAACCAGCCAATCACAGAAAGGTGCAGGAATTCGGCCCTATTTAATCCAAAGAGGTGGGAATACATCTCATAACTGGTTGTAGCTTCCCCTTGCAGGCACTATGTCAGGAAGGGGAGAAGGTGTGCGCTTTTGGGTGCAGTTCTGGTGCATCCAGGAGTCCAAGATCATGGCAGGACTTCTTGTCAAAGACCATGATCAGAGACTGCTGCAGGGCCAGTATCAGGGTTCCTAATATAAGATAAAGGCCTGAAACCATCTCGCCCATGACCTCATCAGTGCCACTGGCATACCTTGAACTGGTGAGCAGGTCCAGCGCCACTATGCTGACCTGAAGAAGCATAAGGGGTCCTCTTGGAGGAGTGACTACAAGATGCTAGAGAGGCAAGGGATGTTCCAGTCATGTGTAAGTATCACCCCAGTATGTTTGTAATAATTGCCAGCTCAGGTATATCATGGATATGTATGACTAAGTATTCCACTTATGTCCCCCACAGCTGCAATGGAGTGGGCTGCGAACCAGGAGGCCCACATCAGTCACTTGGAGAGGTTGCGACATGAAGCAGGTCAGTAATATGCATTTACTGTCATAGGAAATATAACTAAAAGTAGTAGTAAATTAATTGCCTGTATAAAACCTGTATTGTTCATGGCAAGTAATGCATACACTAGAGAATATAGCAGGAAGAGTCTCATATTGTTTGTATGCTAATAAAATTGTAATAGCCTGACAAAACAGGTCTAACTGCTGGACTGCATGTGTATATTCTGGTATATGGTAATGTAGATTTGCAATCATGTAATAGTACTGTTGTAGTAAGCACTCTGATACCTAGCCATGTGCCATACATTGAAGGTGCAGAAATGCCTGTATATGACAGGAGTAATCCCCGGAGGCCATTTAGAACAACTGAGAGACACATAGATCGTAAACAGGGAAAATGCAGACAACAAAAACTGAATAGCACATGCAACTGAGATGTGAGCTGTTGTTTTTTTTAGCACACACAGCCACGGTTCTAATTCTGACAGTGGTAGTAGTCTGTATACAGAATCATACACCACAACTGTACAGATATGTCCAGAATGTCCAGTAAAGTATCCCATATCTGTTGCCTATCCACCTGTCCCCCTGGGAAATCAGTGGGATGATCTTAGATGTATAGGCAGCAAACAGGAAATACAACTGATTGACACACATCTATGAGAACAAAGCTGGCACACTAGCAACTCCCCAATACCTTATGTGGGTAAGAAGCCACATATGTCCCAGTTACACCCTGACTTGTCAAGCTGTGGTCAGAGTGTGTACAGTAACAGAGTGAGATGTATGTGCATAATAGTAATGTGGAATCTGGTGCTGTGTTTGGGAACATTCAGGTAGTGCTAATAAACATTCCTCCCACAGGTCTGTCAGATACCAACACTGTGCCCAGAATGATATGCAGTTGCTCTGAGTAATGAGGTATTACACATTACTGTCACCCACACTGTCCTACAACATATAGCTGTCTAGGAAATCAGTATAAGAGTGTTGTAATACAAGGTCAGAATGCAAAAGCACAGGAGATTAATAAGAAAAAAAATATCTATATAGCAGAAACAACTGTGATGGACAGTGTTTAAGTTGTAGTAGACACAGCTATGGTCTGAATCCTGGGAATGGAATTAGGCTGCATATAGAATCATACCCACAACTGTACAGATGAGGCCAGAATGTCCAGTATATGTGCCCATATCTGCTGCCTGTCCCCCTGTCCTCCTTGTAAGTCTGTGGGATGATCCAAGATGTTTAGCCAGCAAACAGGGAATACAAGTGATTGTCAAACATCTATGAGAACACACCTGTCACTGTAGTAACCCCTGAAACTGTTAGGAGAGTAACATTTCAAGTATGTCCTATCTACACTCCCACGTTGTCAAGCTGTGACCAGAGTGTGTACATTAACAGAGTAAGATGTATGTGCATAATATTAATGTGTAATCTGGAACTTTGTGTGTTAACAGTCAGGTAGTGCTAACAAACATTGCTCCCACAGGTACGTTGGATACGAACACTGCGTTGAGGAATACAGACCAATATAACTTGTACTGGTACAGTTCACTCTGGTATTGAAGGGAATTGTGAGTGTTGCAGTTTCTCTATATAATAAAATATCACTGGTCACTGTCACCCACACTGTGCTACATAATATAACTCGGTAGGAAAGCATGTATATGTGTGTGTCAGGTCACTAAAGGTGGAAGAGGGCAATATTCTAGATATGTCCCAGCACATCAGCATGTGGTCAACACATGGCCAAAGTCTGTGCAGAAAGAGTTGGATAGCTATGTGCAAAACATCAACACGGAATCCGGGAGTATGTATAGAAACAGTTATTTAGTGTTAAGAAACATTCCCTCCACAGGTATATCAGGTAAGATATATACTGCAGGTAAAACCAGTTCATGTGTAACGATGACGACAGCCATATCACTGTCCAAACAAAGGCTATAGGGTAGTGTAGTAAGACTTGTAAGGTACAGATAACAACACTGACTAGGAATGTAATGTGGACTACAGGAATATACTAGTTGTTAATTGACATCCCCCCGCACCATATCTCAATAATCAAAATACCCACCCCAACTGGTGTGTAATGACTCTAATAATGTCCAATTGTTTGATAAATATGTTAATGGTTCCCATGCATGTCTTATATTGAATTATTCCAACATTGGTGGCATGGTGTCATCACTGAACCTGCATGCTGTTCTTTTTACCACTGTGGTCCCATATGTGCATGTGTTCTGTTTGCCATGCAACTGTTCCGTATCTGGTGTCTGGGTTAATGGTAATATCTATTCATGCTGTTATACCTAACTGTGGAATGTGTTGACTATTACTAACCCACATATGATGATGAAATCTAAACACTATAGCACTTTTGGGAAGGACGGTCCCAGCGGACCCACCTGTCCCACCTCAGCTGGCCGTGGCACCATGCACCAGCATGTCTTGCGCCCAACCCAGGACCTCCCTGTCCTTTGATCCTGTACCAGCTTTGGGTGGAACTGCCTCAGGGGATGGGGCTAGCACCCCCCTGGGAGTGGGCGAGGACAGGCACCTGTCACTCATCACCAGGTCAGGGACATGGTGCATAGAGAGATCAACCAGCAGTTTGGTGATCTTCAACACCAGCTCGAGGGCCACATGTCATGATTAGAGAGTCAGCCTGGCTCTGTGAGTCAGCCCCCAGCACAGATACCTTCGGGGATGTGAAGATGCAGTGGTGACTGTCCATGTGTGGGGACCTCAGTCCCATTGTTACCACTAGGGGGCTTGTGGGCTTCTGATATCCCATCAACCCTCCCCATCAAGGTGTTTACTCCTCACATGTGTTGTATACTGCCCCTGTATGCGTCTTGTTTGTCATGTCTGTCAACCTACCTCCACAAATATACCTACTATCCCTCCCCAACATCCCACTCTAACCTGAAAAAATAAAAAGGGTAATCTGTTCCAACAAAATAATCTTGCCTCATACATAGCTGTCCATTTCACACACTTGTCCACATGTAATCCGGTCTAATTGGCATCACAACGTATTATTGTTGTCCTCACCCACTCCCAGGTTGAGTGTTATAGTCTAACTCCAACTTCAGTGTATATGCACAGCTGTTGCTGTAGAAGAAATGGGCAGCTATGGACCTTTCCTACAACATTCCTGCTCATCCCTGGCTATTTTCCCTACTGTCTTTCCCTCTTTGTGCCCCTTATTTCACCACTTTCCTATCAACCCCCTTTTCTTTTCTTTTAAAGAAATTAGCATGGTGGTAAGCAGGAGTAAGCACTTTTAAGCAGCAGTAAGCAGGTTTAAGCCTGTTTGCATGGTGGTAAGAAATGCCTACACAGGTTAAGCAATTCAGAAGCTAACAGAGTATAAGTAACTGTAACCGAAAGTTAGCAGTGCTTACCTCTGGACAAACCCGCACAAACTAGCTTACAACTGCTTTAAAGTGCCTTAATCACTCTGTATCCAATGGCCCGTGTTCTGCCCAGCAACAAAATAAACAGTCTCTTCAAGACTCATACCCAGCACCCTGCATACCATAGCCAAAGTGATTTACCACTAAGCCATGTCAGATACACAGAATCCTGATGCTTTCAAAAACATATCATCCAGCCCAGTCATTTAACAGTACAGAGAATGTATTCCAATGTTTAGATATGTGTGTGTGTGTGTAAATATATTAATATCAAAACAGATACATCATATCTATATATGTATATATATATATATATATATATATATATATATATATATATATATATATATTTATAGATATATATAGATAGATAGATATATATGCATATATATATAAATATATATGAACATATATACATGCAAATGCCTACATCTATAGATATGTATGCCTACATCTATATGTCTAAATATATACAGCAGGTTATATTTTTGTCACCAGTTATATGTGCGTGTGTGTGTGTGTGTGTGTGTGTGTGTGTGTGTGTGTGTGTGTGTATATATATATATATATATATATATATATATATATATATATATATATATACGGACATACATCCGTAGATAACAATGAGGAAATAACAAAAATGTATATGTCCACATGCAACGTTAATGGGGTTGAGAGGGCCCAAACAATATACGTCTTGTACGAATAGGTATACCCCCCCAACAGCCAAACACGTCCCCCCCTGCAATACACTACCAAGTGTTGCAGATCCCTTAACCAGGACCAGACACGGCATGGGCATACCTAGGATACATATACACAGACACATATATGCAGATACAGATATGCATATATATGTATACATATATATATATAGATATATATGTAACTACACATACACACACAGTGATATGTACATTAAGTTACATATGTAGTATATGCACATAATATGGAACAGCCACTATTCTTACAGTTACCACCTTACCAACTGGAGACTGTATTAGCCACCCATACAAATGACATTCATTGCCTGCAACATATACCCAAAGAGATATCAAAGGATATAACACCACACACAGGTGTGCATAAATGGGAAAGCTTTATTTGTGTACTATTACAGCTGAATATGCCATGTCATATAGCTGTTTAGACACATACATCTATATAAACTGAGTAATGCAACTGTGAAACAGGTACAGTAATACAGTAGTCCGGAAATGTTAAAAAATGTTGTCCCAGCCAAGGCCATCAAATAGTATAATAGTAAATACAGACTGGTCCACAGGATGCCAAACAATCAATGGTAAGTAATGCAGGTGTATAGCTCAGCAGCCTCAAACTACACTCTGTAGACAACCCCTGGGGTGTAAAGTACTCAGTTGACACACTGGGCTGTAACTGTTATATAACAAGGCACAACTGACACCATCACAAGACCACTGACAAACAGGACAGTCTATATGGCACAGCAGGCTCTACAGGCATGCCATGGCACAAAGTAACATACACCTGTGCATAAGTCCATCACTTCAACCAATGTGAACACAGCCACAGCTATATATAGCATGCCAGCATATTATTACAGTATATGGACTATCTGTTCAACACCAACCTCATATGTGCCACCCACACACTAACCCTACATATACTGGGCCACTACACATTGTGGTCCACTGCCTGTCTGTGGTATGGGACATGAGCGTGTATGGCCCTACAAACATGTAAGCCGACAGGGTAACACACAGTGGAGCAGCATGTAACATCAGATAGAACAGGACCAAGAACAATGACATCGATCACAGTCTGTACACAGGCCAAGGTACATATTAACAATACACACACTGCCAACAATCACCACAAGTACACAGACCTCAGTACTGTACACACAACCACAGAATTTCCAGGATATGTCATCAAATGTATCCCCTACTTTACATTACATGTGTAGCAGTCTGATATCTCACTAGGTTGTTACCAGATATGATGTCACTAATTATGATGTACAGTACATATGCAGCCCTTACTGCATGACATATGTACAAAGGTTGTCAGGGTTGTGGTTGGAGGCACATACACAGAGCCAATATTGACATGTTGCTGTGATAACCTCATACATTTACTGTTGTAACAGGTTTTGTTGCACCATATATCCTATGAGGGATATGAAGTCAGTAACTCTCATGGCTGTCACCATCTACAGACTGCAATCCTCACACTACCTTCTGCAGTTCACAGATAAGTGCTCAGTGGGTAACACCTGAAACAAAAGGCACCACCCACTGGCCAGTCTGCAGATGGCCCAACAGATGGGTGTTCCCTCAATAACATAGCACTGACATGGCAGGTATGCAAGCATGTAGGACAGCCATATCCACACACACCCTGTTAAACCAACATTACTCCAAATGCAGTATAGCAGCACTTACAGTCTGTAGTCAGGTCAGGCACATCCCCCTCCTGTGTGTTGGCCTGTCTCCACAGTGTATGTTGTTAGAGGTACACCCCAATCCATCTGAGATGTTGTTTGCCAAACAACAGATCGAGTTCCTGCTCACAGTGAATGAAAGGCCCAACAGCAACATGATGTTCCTAGATATTGGTGTGTGTTTCTATGCAATTGACTATGGGAATGTTACCACAGCTGTTCCACATGCAATCAGCTAGAGGAGGGCTGCAATTCACACAGAGACCATCAGAAGATCCAGAGCATCACTTAAAATACACATGCTGCTGCCTAAGCAAAGCAGGTGTAAGTCTCCACATCCACCAGAGAGGGAGTAAGAAAGGCAGATAGAGGCACAGAAAAGACAGGGAGGAGTGGGAGAGTAAAACTTATGCTTGTTTGTGTCACACACCTACCAGTACAGGGTATCAAACCCCCAACAACTATGCAGTGCTATCACATGTCCATGCAGTTATTGGATGCGCCACATGGGTTATATGTTGGGGAGCCCTCAGAACGTATATGTGATGGTGAGTGACATCTGCAACAGAGATATGGTAGCTATATGGTATGTGTAGTACCCGTGCCTGCCTGCATGAACAGGTGCCAGCGTCAACACAGCCACACTCTCACAGGGACATACACACATTGCCAAACTTGGCAGGGCCAGGAATACAACTCATCACTAGTGAGATTGCCACAACACAGTACTGTGCAAGTATCACATGCACCACTGGGGTCATACAGAGGTTATATGTGCAAAGGGTATGTGGAGGTGTCTGACATCAGATAGCATGCTTCAGTATGCCAATGGGGGTTGTAGTGAGTGTGAATGTGGTCATACGCATCATACAACACCCACACAGACACAGGTGCCAGTACTGACATGCATGTGTGCACTGCTTCACGGGTGTGGTCTGGTTGACATGGACAGATGGCTATACAAGGATAAGTTGATGGGTATACCTTGGCATCAGGCTACATGACAATGGTCTGCATTGTGGCTCAGGGCTGTAGTGTCTGGAGTTGCCCACACAGGTGGGTATTGTAGTCACCATCCAGTCACCTGGGTGACTAGTGCATGTGGCCAATGCTGTGCATTGATTACCGTGTATGTGTTCCTTAGTCCATGATATGGACAGTGTGTGGGATGTTCACACCTCCCACATGCATGTATAGTGGCATGTGGAACTGTACCTGGGGTGTCTGGCCTATGTTGTGTACACTGATAGTTATCATCAGATGTGCCAGTCCTGGCCTCATGTGGTGGGAACTGTTCATGGACAGCGGGTTGGCCCTGGACATACATTGATAGCATGATACCGATATTCCCTAATGTCAGTGTCATCTGTCTATACAGGGCTTGTGTTTCAGGCATGTTATGTCTGTTGTGGGTCACATTTGATGGCACCACAAATGTTGCAAGTGTCCAGGGTGGAACATGGGGGGAGGTGCGCTGTCAGCATGTACATGCCTATTGGACTGATGGACATGGTGCATACCCTCTGCAGCCCACTGCAATCACACCATGGTTACTATCAGAGGGCAACATAGCGGCTGTTGCCTAGGCAAGTGTGTGTGTATGAGACATGGGTTGAGAGTGTACCCTGGGTAATATATAGCTTGCTAACATTGTTCAACTGGCATTAATGTCACATTTAGGGGTATGAATTTTCACCCCAGCCTGTTGGCTATTTCACATCTGTTATCCCTGTACGTTGGACATTGTGATATATACTTGGCCCACCATATAAGAAGTTTGCAAAACTCAATATATACTTGGCCAACCATATAAGAAGTTTGCAAAACCTGCTCCACATTTAATCCAGTTGTTACACACCCACAACCACTACCATACAGGATAAGAATGACAAACACAGACACACAAACACACCTGTCATGTTTGGGATTAGAACTCCTACCTAACTAGTATATTACACTACAGCACAACACCATTATAGGACATGCCAAGGAGATTACTGGGGCGCTTCTTCCTCAGAGATGTATTTCACAGTGAATGACATCAGCAGGATTGCCAAAGTAGGGCATTTTAATTGTAATGAGTGTGACTACCCTACAATGCATTTCTTCCTACACAAACATAGTAGCACACACAAAACATCCACCAGTGCCATGTGTGGGGACAGAACCTCTACCAGAATTCTATATCACACTACAGCATGATGCTGTTATAGGATGTACCACGGAGATTACTGAAGGTTGCCTTCCCCAAAGGTGTATTTCACAGTGAATGACATCAGCAGGATTGCCAATGTAGGGCATTTTAATTGTAGTGAGTGTGACTAGCCTAAAATGCATTGTTTGCTACACACACACACACACACACACACACACACACACACACACAGACACACACACACACACACACACACACACACACACACACGCACACACACACACACACACACACACACACACACACACACAGTTGCCAGGTCTGGGATTATTTTATCACACTACAGCAGTATGCAGTTATAAGATACACTACAGAGATTAGTGGGCTCCAACCTTCCCAGAGGTGTATTTCTAGGTGGATGACAGCAGCAGCCTTGCCAAAGTAGAGCATTTGGATTGTACAGAGTGTGACTACCCTAAAAAGCATTGTTCTCTATGCAGAGAGAGAGTCATGCAGACACACACACAAACTTGCCAAGTCAGGGGTTAGAACTCCTCCCTAACTAATTTATCACATTACAGCAATATGCAGTTACAGGATGTGCTACAGTGATTACTGGACTACAAGTTTCCCAGAGGTGTATTTCTAGGTGGAAGACATCAGCAGCCTTGCCAAAGTAGAGCATTTGAATTGTACGGAGTGTGACTACCCTAAAATGCATTTCGCTTTACACAGACAGACACACACACACTTGCCAAGTCTGGGATTAGAACACCTACCTAATTTAGCACACCACAGCAGTACGCAGTTATAGGATGCACTACAGAGATTACTAGGCTAAAGCCTTCCCAGAGGTGTATTTCTAGGTGGATGACATCAGCAGCCTTACCAAAGTAGAGCATTTGAGTAGTAGGGAGTGTGACTACCCTAAAAAGCATTGTTCTCTGCACAGACAGACAAACGCAGTTGCCATGTCTGGGACTGGAATTCCTACCTAATTAGTTTATCACACTACAGCAGTGCACAGTTACGGGATGTGCCACAGAGATATCTAAGCTACAACTCTCCCAAAGCTGTATTTTACAGTGGATGACCTCAGCAGGCTTGTCATAGTAGGGCTATGAGGAGGACAGTTTGTGTGCATGGGCCATCACCCTTTCAGCTAGAGGTTGACACACCATATGCAGGCACACACAGGGTCATATTCTACAGGTGCATGTATCCAGCTGCTAGATGACTACTTCCTTGTACAGTCATGTTGCACAGCTAGCACATTTACCACACAGTCTGTAATGCTGACAGATACTGGTGGCCAGTATCTACAGTGAGTGACATCTGAATCTCATGTGGTTGTGGCCCTTTTATTGTGTGCTGGGTGGGACAGGCCTGGATGGCTCCTTGTCAAAGTCACCCTCTTCCACACATCTATGTAGGTCTACCTTTGGCTGATTATAGTGTGCTGTTCTTAGATATATGCCTGAATTCCTGTTCACTGTGTGTGTAAAGCATGTGTGGTGCATACTGAGGAGTGTCTGCACTAACATCTGCAACTGCCAGATATGTCTGATCCACTGGTGTTTGCAGACATGGCCTTCATGTGTTTAAGTGTGTGAGTATGCCCAGTATGCCTATCTGTATTGAATGTGTGGATCAAGTCCAGGTAGTCTGTACTGCAGTGCTGACCCATGTGTTGCACACCTACAGGTAGCATACTGTTTCGGCAGGGTATCGGTCGATCATTTGGCATTGACTGTTACTACATTCTACATTGGATGGGGGGCACACCTGACTATTTCTACATTTCTACACAGGATTGGGGGGGGCACACCTGACTGTTACTACATTTCTTTGTAGGATGGGGAGACACACCTGACTATTTCTACATTTCTATGCTGGATTTGGGGGGTACACCTGATTGTTACTACATTTCTACATGGGACGGGGGCACACCTGACTATTGCTACATTTCTACACAGGATTGGGGGGCACACCTGACTGTTACTACATTTCTTTGTAGGATGAGGGGACACACCTGACTATTTTTACATTTCTATGCTGGATGTGGGGGGTACACCTGACTGTTACTACATTTCTACATGGGATGGGGGCACACCTGACTATTGCTACATTTCTACACAGGATTGGGGGGGGCATACCTGACTGTTACTACATGTCTACATAGGATGGGGGGGCACACTTGACACTTGTACACATTTGCTATGACTGTACTGGTATGTCAGGTACTGCATTTCATTCTGTAGTCTTACCTATCATGCTGACTAAAGGCATACCAGTGTACTACAGATCTTAGCTTTTATTTACGTACATATTAGTCTCTGACTTCCTACCCTTCAGAACTGACATCCCACTGCCTGACTGAGTCTGTGTAGGCCTGGGGGGGGCAGTTACTCATAGGTCTCATTCAGAGGCCATAGCACAGCCTTTGTTTGTGTTTTTCTACACCTGTCCTGCTGGCTGGGACTGTTGTTGGGTATGTGTACCCTCTTGACTGGCATGTGTGAGTCACTTACCTTGTTGGTGTCCTAGTATTGAGGGTGGTGTTGCAGGGCTGCTTATGTCAGATGCACATAGTACACTCCCTACACATGATTGAGCACAGGTAGTGTAATGTTTGGCATCCCTTTTACTGTATGTGAGAGTCAGAGAGAGAGGTGTTATTCCCTTGGTCACTCCTGTGTCAGTGTATGTGCTATGCGTTGCCTCTTGGCCAAGGCCAGGGATACTGGGCAAACCGCCTTCTGCCTACTGGGGCAGGCTCAGGTTGTTCCTCCTCCGAGTCACTATGTGCCTGTGCAGGCCTTGGCAATGGTGGGGTCTGTGTGACACTGCCTTGTGCTGTTCCTGCTGCAGCTGTTTCTGCAGGATCATATTGTGTGGCATGGCACATATGAGGACAATTTGGGTACATGTAGCTGGTGAGTACTGCAAGGCTCCACTGGATGTGTCCAGGCACTGGAACCATGACTTGAGCATTTCAAACACATGCTCTACTATAATTCTGGTATGTGTGTGTGCCTCCTTATGGAGTTCTTGTTCGTGTGTGTGTGCATTTCTGATGGGTGTCATCAGCCATGGCTTCAGTGCCTATCCAGCATCCCCCACTAGGTGACCGTGAGGTACTTTGATGTGTATGTGCGTGCAGTCTATAGCACCCACTACCTCAGGGTATTCCACTATTTGGTGGAACAGTTGAATATTGCTGGCCAATGCCTCACGGGTGTTGGGGAAATATACGTGCTCACCGACATGTGCTGACATGGCATCCAGGAACTAGTGGAGTACCCTGGATGCTGATGCCTGTGAGATCCCCATCATATCCCCAGTTGGCCTTTGGAAGGTACCTGTAGCTAGTGTTCTCAGGCCTACACATACCTTGGTATCCACTGGGACGGGTTCCCCTCTGTTAGTTCTGTGACTCAGGCGTGGCCAGCACAGCTCAACAATTTGCTGTAGGAGGTCCCTGTCCACCCTATAGTACTCCACTATCTTCAGCTCATGTAGCCCCTGTTAGGTTACCCTGGGTCTGTACACTTTTCTCCATCTCCTCACTGTGGGTTGGTTGACAAAATTCACATCCTCACTGCCCTCAGCCTCTTTCACAAGTTGTTGTATGATAGCTATTGCAGCCCCTATCATTTTGCTGTGATGAGTGTAAAAAGTTTCCGCTTGTTACAACGGTGGTGTAGAGTGTGGAAAAAAACATCTGGAAAGGTGTTTACATAGTTTATAGTAGTGTTCTAGGCTGGGCTGGACTGGTCTGCTGCCTGTGTAATTGGCTGATTGTGATAACATTTCACCTGCCAACTATGCTAGTTCCCCTTGGTTACCTTCCTACTGCTGTTTTCCCTTCCCATTGCCTTCCTGTTTAAGCCCGGGGGTGTGCTGTGCAAACAGAGTGCTCAAATGTGCACAGTGCTTCTATTTCTTGGTTTAACTTTTTTTTAAAACCTTTAAAACCTGGTGCAGGGCACGCACACCCACTTAGGCAATGTAAAGAGTGCTAGGCAGATTCAGTCACACCCCCCTAGCTTAGCTGTGCTAAGCTAGGAGCAAACCCAGGCAACAGGGCTCCAATCTGCTTACAGTATGCATGATACCTCCCCATGATGTCAGCTAACTCATAGGCTTGCACCAAGCTATTCTTACTCTTACACTGTTGGGACCTGACTAGCATGCTGGGGAAAACTGGGATTCACTATCATTCCCCTCGTTTGCATAGGATTGCCTGCTAATGCATAGTTACATGTCTCACACTGAGCCACAGATCTTAGCAACTACTACTCACTGGCCATGTTGTCTTCTGCCTGCCATTGCCTTGCATGGCAGAATAGTGATTTTAGTTAGAATGCTTAATTTAGGTTTATTTTGTTATTTTCCCCCTGATCCCATTTGCAAGCCGCTGACCTACGCTTAAACAGCCGAGATCGGCTAAAAAAAATAAATGTTGATTTTTTTTTTGGCTGTTTGCAATGCCAATGGCCTTATTCTTGTCTATTGGCATGCTTCCTAACTGATACGCAGCCTTTATTTGGAGCTGTCACAGCTCCGTTTTGGATTTTGCAGAAATGTACTAGGTTACTAACCGAGTATATTTCTGCAGATTGCACTAGTCCTGCATGGCTGGTTGCAAACTTCCTGGATCACAAATTCACCTCATTTCCATGGATTTCTCCTGCAAATTGGGTGACTTGCATACATGGGCTTAGTCCGTGCAGGACTAGTGCAGTAGTACTCGTGCACACCACTGCTGGCTGTTCCTGGATCGCACGGTAGACATATTGCCTGCTAGAGCTCTTGCACTGATCTTGCATGCCATGCAAGGCATAGAGAATCTAGGGGCATATCGTCAGTTTGGTCTATATTTTTATTATTTTTTTTTTTTTAAATAGTGCAGAGTCCGGGTCTTCAAAGAGCCTAATTTCATCTGGAAGGAATGTTTTGAGTCTAGCAGGAAAGAGCAAATGTACCTTAAACTGTCTTTCATTAAGTTCTTTTATAACAGGCAAAAACATTTAATTTAGGTTATCACAGCATTGGAATAATCATTATCAAAACTTATTTGTCATCCAGTTTAATTGGAGATTTTGACCAGGCTATTTTAAGCATTAGCATTTAAGCATTAGCTCCTTGTCTTGAGATGAGAAGAACTTACAATAATTGATCTCGGTGAAAAGTTAATTTTTGTTGAAGTAGAAACTAGACATCTCTCTATACCATATGACACAGATTCAGATAAAGTCAGAGTCTTAGAAAGCCAGACAGCAAGAAACTTGATGGTAATTTCTCCTTTTGTTTTATCAGGCAGTCCAAAAGTACAAATGTTATTTCTCCTGGATCTGTTCTCCAAGCCATCAATTTTGTTTAGTAATAAAATATTCTGTCACAGCAGAAACTAATTGTTGTTTTCATCTTTGGATACTCTGCCTTCTATGTCATTAAGGGCATTTTCCATTTCAGACATGAGTTTTCTGTTGTTTTAAAATCTTGTGTATCTGTTCAATCTGTTTGATACATTTTTCTTAACGCTATCAGGTGTTATCCATTATGTCCATTTTTAAAGAAAGTTCTTGTATGTTAGAAAGAACAGATTGGAATTCTTTTTTTAAAGGCAAGTCCTGAGAGATTGTTTTTGATTATACCATGACCCCCCATTAATATTCCAAAACGTGCACGCTGATTGGCCAGCGTGCACATTGTAAATCGACTTATACTAATGGAAAAGGTCCGTCGCCGGACTTTTCCATTAGTATAAGTCTTTAAACACTGTCTCGCTATGTTAAAAGAGTTTAACATAGCGACACAGGTTTAAAAAAAGCAACGGAGATCTCGGTTGCTTTTTTTAAAGCTGTCTCGCTATGTTAAACTCCTTTAACATAGCGACACAGTGTGTAAAAAGCAACGGAGATCTTGCTTTCTCCGTTGCTTTTTTTTTAAACCTGTCTCGCTATGTTAAATGGGTCATAGCAAGACAGCTTTAAAATAAGTAATGGAGATCTCTGTTGCTTATTTTAAAGCTGTCTCGCTATGTTAAACCCATTTAACATAGCGAGACAGGTTTAAAAGCAATGGAGAAAGCTAGATCTCCATTGCTTTTTACTGTTTCGCTATGTTAAATGGGTTTAACATAGCGAGACAGCTTTAAAATAAGCAACGGGCATCTCAGTTGCTTATTTTAAAGCTGTCTTGCTATGTTAAACCCATTTAACATAGCGAAACAGTAAAAAGCAATGGAGATCTTGCTTTCTCCATTGCTTTTGGCCACAGCTCTGATGTACTGCGTAGGCATGCGCAGTACATCAGAACTGCCACGGACACCAGACAGCTGCAGAAGGGCAGCAAAGAGGCATTATACAATGCCATTATTTAAGAAAAGTAATTATTTCTTTTCTTAAATAATGTCATATAATAGCAATAACCACTTCTGGGTCTGGGTAATGCGGGATTTACCCACGGTTGTCTTTGTTTGGTCCCTCGGGCTTCGCCCTCAGGACCAAACCATGCCAACCATGGGTAAATCCCGCATTACCCACACCCAGGCATGGGTTATTGCTATAATAACTCATTTCACAGCTACTGGTACAGACCTTTCAAATGAATAATTTGACAGGAAAAAATTCAAATATTTAGATTTTTTTCAGATAATATCCTTCTATGTAGTATCAGGTAATTGGTTTTGTTAAAAAAATGGTTTAGGATATTATAAAAATAAAATGCCCTGTCAGAAATAGAAATAGAGTAGCTTGGCAAGAAAACTGTGCTGCTAGCCTGTCAGCATCCTGGCCACACTCCCTAACTTCGTTATTTGAAGATGTACATAGTTATGCATGTTTGTATTAAGCTAACACCTATGTAGGTGTTCTGGGGGTCTGTTTTTTTTTTTGCGGGGGGAGGTTATTAAAACAAAAAGTCTTGCAAAATGTGGCATAGATTCCAATGTTGATGATAAGAAAAAAAAACCTCTAGAAATGGTTAACCTGCCAAACATTAGTTGGTACAGGTATCACCAGAAATAGACATCTGAAAAAGCTGCCATATATAATAGGTGGGGATAATGACTTCTTACCATATTATCCTGGAATGTGAATGGTCTCACAGGTACAGACAAAAAGGAAAAGATATTTAATTGCATTAATAAATGCAATGTGCAAATAACAATGCTACAGGAGACACATTTGAGAAGAAATGAGCATGTGAATTTGATAAATAATGGATTTCAGTTTGCATATTCATCAGAATATTAAAGACAAAGAAAATCAGGAGTACTTATATTAATTGCAAGAGGAACTTCAATAATGATAGAACAGGAAAAAATAAAGGTAAAAATGGCAGATATGTGGTAGTAATGGGATACTGGCAAGGGATAAGTATTGCACTGGAATGCATTTATATTCCCCCTAAAACTACTATGATGGAGCTTAAAAAACATAGGAAAAATCATCAACTTCCGGCAAGGAATATTACTTATAGGTGTGGACTGGAATTTGGTTTGCAATAATGATGATTTTATCTGGAGGGGGCTAGAAGGGATAATATAACAAAAGAGGGTAGATATTTGAAGAAATGTATAAAAATTTTTGATTATTTGATTGGAAAGATGTGAATTCAGTAGTAGTAACTCAGAATTTAGCATATCATTCTAAACTAAACAGAAATTATCTAAAAAACAACAACCGCCAACCAAACCAGAACTTGGGTCCCCTTAAAAAGTCACAATGCACAAGAAATACACAGAAGGATCCAAGGACGACCAAAGGCTTCCAAAATAAATCCATCTTTAATGTACAAAATGTAAAAGCATAAGCACTTTTGTAGCAAAGCTACTTCATCAGATGCATTTCACAACTAAAATCCTTTACTCATTATAAATACTAACTAAAAAGATCACATGACTAAATCTTTACTGCCTTAAAGACATATTACTAAAAGTGCTCAGTACAATACATTTATATATAAATACTAAATAATAAACATCCAACAAGGAATTAAAAGTTACATATATATACATATATATATATATATATATATATATATATATATATATATATATATATATATAATAATTGTTTGATATAAGTATATATCTTTTATTTATTTTTGTATTATTTTAGGTATATTTACATATATATGTAACCTTTTATTCCTTGTTAGATTTTATTATTTAGTATTTATATATAAATATATTTTACTGAGCATTTTTAGTAATATGTCTTTAAGGAAGTAAAGTTTTTAGTCATGTGATCTTTTTAGTTAGTATTTATAATGAGTAAAGGATTTTAGTTGTGAAATGCATCTGATGAAGTAGCTTTGCTACGAAAGCACTTATGCTTTTACATTTTGTACTTTAAAGATGGATTTATTTTGGAAGCCTTTGGTCATCCTTGGATACTTCTGTGTATTTCTTAAACAGAAATTATGTTTCACAGGGAAATTTTTCACATCGTGCACCAATGGTCACTAAGATAAAAATTCAAGTTAACAAAGGAAATATGACATAATGGCACTTCCCCACTTACATGTTAAAAAGAGATTAATTTAAGAAATGCGTAGTGGAAATTATTATTAAGGAAGATAGACATTATTACAAAAGTTATAGCTAGGGAGTGGGATAAAATGAAAGTGGAGTTAAAAATAAGGTAGAAGCAAAAGAAAAAATGTTGTGGTTAAGACGTACCAAGAATTATTTAGTGGGACTGACAAAGCTTAATGTATTACAGAGTAAGGGGAATCTCAAAGTACAACTATACGAGTTAAGATAGGAGAGGGTGAGATAAAGTTGATGATGTATAACCAATCTGCAGGAAAGTTTTCAGGGTTAGATGGTATTTGCTGGACATTTATAAGCTAGGAATGAAGAAAATTATAAAGATCTAGAAGGTTTAGCAGTATTTTAAAAGGAGGGGAAGCACCAACATCCTGTAAAGAAACTGGTGGCTGTAAAACCTAATGATGTAAAGGCCCATTAGATCCAGCTTCATATAGACAGATTTCAGTTTTAAACCATGATTATAAAGTGTTTATTTCTGAAATGGCTAAAAGAATTGGCAAAGGCAATGCCAAAATTGATAGATATGGATCAATGTGGTTTTGTCGAGGGGAGGAAAACATGAACAATTATGATCTAGAGAGAAGCAGAATATAAGAAAATATCGCTGTGGTTTGTGGGTCCTGATGGAGAGAAAGACAGAGTAAGTTGGGATTTTAGAAGTAGGGCAATGGAAGCATTTACATTTCCTGATACAATAATAAAGTTAATTTGGAAGATATTTGATAGTCTGCATGCTAAAATCAAAGTGGGAGGGTTCCACTTTAATCCACTGTATCTGAACAGCGGAATTAGGAAGGGGGTGTCCACTTTCCCCTTTGTTATTTATGTTATATTTAGATTAATTATAAGGGAATAAAAACATCAAGGATATAATTGGTACAGTATTTAAGAAAAGCTGGCTTCATTTATAGATGATAGTATTTTGTACCCTATGGAAAAAAAGGACATCACAGTGTTGCAGAACATTCTGAGGTAGTTCCAGAGTTTTTTCAGGATATAAAATTAATGAAGATAAAACAAAGGCTATAGCTATAAACTATATGCCCTCACATGAATTGCTTCAGCAATGTCATATTTATGGGAGCATGTTAAAATGAAATATTTTGAGTATGGATTAAAAAGATTCTGTCACAACAGCTAAGGATATATGGGAAGAGACTTCTCCTTCTTCTTTTGGCTTTTTCTGGTTAGGGGTCACCACAGTGGATCACGTGTCTGCTCATGATTGGCAGTGGAGTTTTACGGTGTCAAGTTGCCAGCCTGGCACCCAATCTTCCACAGAAGGCACACACATTCACACCAATTTAGAGTGTCCACTCCACCTATAGCATGTCTTGGGGATGTGGGAGGAAACTGGAGCACCCGGAGGAAACCCGCATGGCCAAAGGGAGGACATGCAGACTCCACACAGAAGGCACCCCAGCTGAGGATTGAGCTAGAGAACCTCTTGCTATGAGGTGGCAACGCTAAACACTGCACCACCGCAGCCACCCGATTTATGAGAAGAGACTAAACAAACTATAATACAAACACTAAGAAATTGGAATATCTTACCAATAGCTACAGATAGCAAGATGCAAGCAGTAAAAATTTTTAGCTCCTTAAGTTTTATACAAAAATCAAGAATATTTTTATCAACCAGAAGGGAAAAATGTGGATAGTAATTAATAAAGAGTTGAAAGATTTTATCTGGGAGGGGAAGAAGGCAATAGTCAAGTGGGATAAGCTGATCCTCCCAATAGAACATTGTGGTTTATGACTACCAGATTTGAAGGTACAGTGGATATAAAAAGTTTACACACCCCTGTTAAAATGCCAGGTTTTTGTGATATAAAAAATGAAAACACAATAAATAATTTCAAAACTTTTCCCACCTTTAATGTGACCTATAACCTGTACAATTCAATTGAAAAATAAACAAATCTGTTAGGGGGAAAATATAAAAAATAAAAAGTGTACAATATGCTGGTTGCATAAGTGTGCACACCCTTAAAATAATACTTTGTTGTGTGTGCATACCCTTAAACAATACTTTCTTGAAGCACCTTTTCATTTAATTGCAACATTCAGTCTTCTTGGGTAGGAGTCTATCGGAATGGCACATCTTGACTTGGCAATATTTGCCCGCTCTTCCTTGCAAAAGTGCTCTAAATCTGTCAGATTGCGAGACCATCTCTTCTGCTCAGCCCTCTTCAAGTCAGCCCACAGATTTTCTATTAGATTTAGGTCTGGGCTATGGCTGGGCCATTCCAAGACTTTAATTTTCTTCTGGTGAAGCCATTCTTTTGTTGATTTGGATGTATACTTGGGGTCATTGTCGGGTTGAAAAGTGAAATTCCTCTTCATCTTCAGCTTTCTAGCAGACACCTGAAGGTTTTCAGCCAAAAGTGATGTATTTAGAACTGTTCATAATTCTCTCCACCTTGACTAAAGCCTCAGTTCCTGCTGAAGAAAAGCAACCAAAAAAGCATGACACTGCCCCCACCATGCTTCACTCTGGGGATGGTATTCTTTTGGTGATGCAAAGTCTTGTTTTTGCCCCAAACATACCTTTTGGAATTGTGGCCAAAAAGTTCAACCTTGATCTAATCAGACCAAAACACATTTTCCCACATGCTTTTGGGAGACTTGATGTATTGTTTTGCAAATTATAGCTTGGCCTGGATATTTTTCTGTGTAAGAAAAGGCTTCTGTCTTGCAACCCTGCCCCATAGTCCAGACATATGGAGAATACAGGAGATTGTTGTCACATTTAGTACACAAGCAGTACTTGCCAAAAATTCCTGCAGCTCTTTCAGTGTTGCAGTATGTCTCTTGGCAGCCTCCCTGACCAGTTTTCATCTTGTCTTTTCATCAATTTTGAATGGACATCCAGTTCTTTGCAACATCACTGTTATCCCATATTTTCTCCACTTTTGGATGACTGCCTTCACTTTGTTCCGTGGTTCATCCAGTGCTGTGGAAATTTTTTTGCACCCTTCTCCTGACTGATACCTTTCAACAGTGAGATCCCTTTGATGCTTTCTGAGCTCTCTGTGAACCATGGCTTTTGCTGTAACAGGCAACTGAGTAAATGTTAGAAAAATCCTACTAGGACAGCTGAACTTTATTTGGGTTTAATCAGAGTCTCTTTAATTGATGGCAGGTATGTACCTAAGAAGACAGACTGCTGTAATTAAATCAAAAGGTGCTTTAACAAAGTATTAGTTTAAGGGTGTGCACACAGAACAAAGTATTAGTTTAAGGGTGTGTACACTTATTCGACCAGCGTATTGTTTGTTTTTTATTATTTATATTTTTCCCTTAAGAGATTTGTTTGTTTTTCAATTGAATTGCACAGGTTATACATCACATTAAAGGTGGGAAAAGTTGTGAAATGATTTATTGTGGTCTCATTTTTTTACATCACAAAAACCTGGCATTTTAACAGGAGTGTGTAATCTTTTTATATCCACTGTATATTTTAGGGAGACACTTATGGCTCTTATACATAACACAAGCAGAAAGCTACAAGTCAAAGTGGAAAGGGATGATGGTAAAGTGGGAGGGGGTGGTAATTCAAGAAATAAGAAAGAGTGATATTTTCAATACAGTTCCTTAAGGAGAATAACAACAGTCATACAGAATATTACGTCCATAAAGTACCAGAAATATATTATAAACTAAGGCAACATTGGAATGGAGAAGGGAAATTCTCCCTATAGGGATGACTGCAATAACGGGTGCAGAGAATAGGCAAGAGGGGGCTGGAATTTATTGGAGGAAGCTGAGAAAGGAAACAAGATATTAGGAACAAATAATTAGAGAGGCAAAAGTAACAGAATGAAAATAGGCCAGAATACATTTGGACTGCAGGCTACTGATTGCTTTGCCTATCAGGGATTGATATCAGAGTATTGATATAGAAAAACGGATAGGGGAATCCTAAAGGAAAGACCTGCACTGGTTGAGTTTTTAATTGAATCTAGAACTGAAACTGCTGTTAAATAAAAAAGGATAATTAGTAGGGCATATAACATATTGCATGGCAACTTTAGGAATCAATCAGAGAAGGTCAGAAAAGTTTGGGAAGAGAGATTAGATAAGTAATTCACAAAGAAGCAATGGGATGATATATGTATGGCTCCCAAATAGGCAAAAAAAATCTAGAAGATTTAAGATTTTTGCCTGGAAATGTTTGCATAGATACTTTCATACTCCAAGTAGACTCCAAAGTATTTTTCCACAGGTAAACAGCAAATGTTGAAGATGCAATGGGGAAGAAAAACGTACCTGGGAGCATGTGTTCTGGGAGTGTAATGATTTGGAAGACTTTATAAATTCCCTAAAGAGCATTATGATAGGAATACTGGTTGAGCAAATGATTGTAACTTAGGAAATTATTTATTTATTTATTTACCCTGAGCTGGGATACAGGATCTGAATGGTGTAGATACAGTAAGGTCTTGTTAAGTTTAATTCTGGTTGCTAGCAAAAAAAGCAATTACTAGAAAATGGAAATTAAAGTCTAAACCAAGTATACTTGAACTAGTGCATATTGTAATGGAGATAAAAGAACATGAAATTGGATCTTTAGAAAGTGGAGGAGCAAATTACAAAGAAAATAAATGGAAAAATGTATGAAAAATATATGTAGAAAAATGTTTTGGAGCAAGAATGAGATTTAAGAGAAGACAGGAAATGAACATTTTTGTAATGTTGCTTTGAATATGGTATAGAAAATATATATGATGTACAATGTTTGTAAACATGAATTTGTTAATATGGTTTGATTACTTTTATGTAAACATATTTTGGCTATGTCACAAGTGATAATTCAATAAAGGTGCTTTTTTATTTTTAAATTATGGCATTTAAACCGAGGATCAATTTCTGACATAATCAGTTTTAGAATATCATGTTAGGCAGACACTAATTTCAGCACACTGAAAACTGTACTGTCTGCAATTTTATTAAGGTCAACTAGTGTTTGAGAATTTTAATAATTGTCAATGCGAAGGAAAATCATGAGCTTAATGACACTATTCAGCCTTTTAATTGTATTCAGATTGAAATGATGTAAAACTCCTATTGCTAAAAACATCACAGAATTTAGTTCTAAAAATCTATCCAAGTGTGAACATACCTCTGAACTGTCCAGATTTTGTAGAATGTCCTGATTTTTGACTCATATTTTTGCTCTGTTTCTCATAAAATTATCATTTTCTGGCAAATTACTGGCAAATCATTGTGGGCTAAAGTCATAAAATAGTGGCAGACATTTGGTTTTCAGACTTTATATCCTTCAGAAAATTCATGCTAATGTGCAATCTGTTATTATATCAACTTTCTAAGTTTGTAAGAACAATATTTAAAAAGTGTCCTTATATTTGGGCCTTTGTTCCCCCATTAATTTTGTCTTTTTTCAGATTTCTTGCACTAAGAGTTTGAGAGATATGAGTGTGATGTAAATTTACAGTCTGGATTTTTCTTCATCAGGACTTATTTGCAACTAGCAGTGGATGTAATTGGTCACTTGGCACAGTGGCATCTACTTCTTCAATAGGACACAAAGGGTAATGTTCCTTTTGATCTATTTGCTGTGGTCCCGTGGATCACTATAAACTCAAACTTTGACCTAGTTGACTGCAAATAAAATATTGCTGACCCATTCAGTATTCTCCATCTGCTTAACTTTGACTCCAACTAATTCTGTACATTCAGTTATTGCTCCATTTTAGTTCAAAGCACACTAAAAACAATGTGTGCAACATGAATGAGAGGAATCTTCCTGCAAACTTCCCAGTCACTGAAGTAATCAGCATAGCTTTTCTAAATATCACTCATGTCTTGCTTTTGGCTAAGTATTCTCTACTTCATGTCTTTAGATTTTGGTGAGCAACCAATAACTAACAGATTGTTTTTCACTTCTAGACTAAAACAGTTTGTTAGGCAGTAAACTTCTGAGGAGATATTTTTTTCTTCAGGCTTTGTGTTTACATGCAACATGTAGCAGGTTCATAGGTGTGTAATAAGTTAACAACCACTAGGGTCTTTTTTAATCCTAGCCATGGATCCCAAATATCTGACAAGTTCTGATACACTTGATAAGTGTAAGTAGGGGCTTGGGAGATGAACCATTTCCAGACCCTATGTCCATTAGACCAAGGATGAATTTCCTATTCTCCATCCAATTGTCCAAGTTACACTTGAAATGAGTTAAGAAGGAACTCTGCTTCTCATGCATAAATAGCCAGTTTCATAGAGGGGGTGGTCTCTAGGATATATACTCGTCTCTCAAAGAGCTCTAAGTCTTTAGAATGGGTAATTCTGGTTCTGTTTGTTTTGTGGATACGCATAAAGTCCATAATGACGGGGTCTGATACTGCCTTGTATGCCAGTCATAGATCTCCTCTTTACAGCCTTTAGGAGACAGAATAAACAGATAGGGCTTTGACCAATTAATCAAGTACTGTGTCAGCTCATGCAAGGCACAAATTTCTATGTCTCTGCAAATGCTAGCATCTTTCACATTTTTACAGCACTATGTCATATATTGCTTATGCTTTTTACTAATCATACTGCACTGCCAATTACAGTGATATATTGCATTTTTGTATGTTATTTAAACTTACATAAATGCCTTCATTTTTTTATCTTAATAGCATTTACATTATTAATCAAGCCTAAACTCACATAAGCATTTCTGCTCCATATCAGTTTTTGCTTAAATCAGGTCTATAAGGTGGCCACTTGAAACAGTAGCTTATGTACTTTGTTTTTATTAACACAGATACTTCATAAAAATCTGACTCACTGTCTTTAAAGTTTGCTTAAGTACAACAGAAGCATTTATTGATTCAACCTACTGTATAACTAGAGCACTTTTTGTAGACTCAGTATATTGAATTATATTGTTTAGTCTAAAGGTGACTACCTTGACATTCAACCACAGACTGTAAAAGTTCTTGGAGACTGTCATTTACACAGTTACTCTGGCCATTATTAAACAGGTTGCCTTTATGTTTGGCTTCTACAGTATTCACAGACTACTTTTTAACTGTATTTAAAATAATCTCTGGTTTTAACTGATCTTTTGGTTCCATACCATTAATACCCTGTTAGCGATTTGTATTTTCCATTTTGAACACACTCTGGCAAAATGACTAGTACTATCACATAATTTAAAGCTGCATGACAAAAGTTCACAAGTATATGACATTAAAAAGTTAGCCACTAAGCAAATTAATTGCAAGACAGGTAAAATAAAATGTGTAAACTAAAGACACATTTTCTGCAGGAGTCTTTGAGCCTCCATCTATACTGCACAGGGCTTTGTCCCCACACTCCTTATATATAAAACTACAGGATAACTGTAATTGATATAAACTTAGACAAAGGCTAATAACAGTAGCTGACAAGCCAGTAATCAATGTTGTTTCCACATTCACAAACAGATGAGTTTGAAACACCAATTGTTATACCACAAACAAATATTTAATTAAACAACAAAATGGCTGAGCTTTTTCATCCAAACAAGTATAATGGACTTCATCAGAACCATGTCCACTCATTCACATTTTACATTATATAACTTCCTGGTCATGTGATTATGATATATTACCAATCAAATCAGTCATTGTCAGTCGATATATAATAATATATAAATTAATCTATGCAAAAGGATCTATATAAAAAAAATTCCATAATAGAATCCTTTACTAAGTATCAATTGTGACCTCTAAGTAAAAATATAATGATACAGTAAATACCCACATGCCTAATAAATATGAATAAATTAGTTATGGTTAATTAAACTCTATCTTGCACCTTACCCGATGATATAAGTAAACAATAATGAGATTAACAGTTTAGTATAATAGTAATAATAATAATAATAATAATAATAATAATAATAATAATAATAATGATAATAATAATAATATTACATAGTCCACTATAATCAACACTGTATCTTAAAATAAGGGGAAATTTGTCATCCTGGCCATAGTATACTCCGAAGTAAAATGACGCAAACTTTAAAGTGTGAAACACATGCATTAAAACAATAGTTTTTCTTGTGTAATCCACAAACCTTATTTATGCCCTCTGATCATTTTAGTTTTATGCCTAAAACTACATCCTATGCCCTTTGGTGGCTATTGCCTGCTCATGTATTATTAGATATTATCTTGCTTTCCTTGTCTGACTGCATGACTTCAGTGTCTTTATTTTACTTTTTCATTATTTGTAGCTTCCTATTGAAATGTTTGCACTCAAAATACCGAGTGCTGAAAAGTTGAAAAAAAGACTGAAAACCAGGAGAAGACTGAATCTCAAAAATCACTGTTTTCCTTAAAACTTCTGTTTTGAGGGAGGCAATCCCCCCTGCACTTCCATGTGGATGGCAAGCCCCCCCACACTGCCCAATGTTTTTTTTTACATATATATATATATATATATATATATATATATATATATATATATATATATATATAAACTACAGGATCACCATACCTTGGAGAAAAGGGAATATTCTGAGAAACAACATCTCAGACTTAGTATAAGTTGTCCGATAATTTGGCCATTCAGACTCCACATTTTGGGACTCAGTCTAGTAGGTCTTGACATTTCAAATGGTTACCTTCATGAATACATCTTCTAAACTTCATTTTCACTTCACATTTATACAGTCTCAATTTTACAAACTTCCATATATTCTGTCGTACCTTTAAGTTGTACATGAGAAAGTTACCTCACAAAAAAAGCTAAAGTTTTTTCCAATATTAAATCATCTTCTTTCATATGTCTGCCATTTAAATGATAATTTCTTATGCCACAGACAATTCTTGTCATTTTTGAAGATATAGGAACATATCTTTGTCGTTATGTTTTTAATTTGGTGAAATAAATGTAAATAATTTCTTAGAGCCCTTGATTGTTTGTAAAAAAATAAATATCTCAATTAGCTACTTTCTTCTTTGTCTCTCATTATTCCTGAAATTTTGTTTTTAGTACTGTAAGCCTGTCTCCTTTCACATCTTTGAAAGAAAACGCTAAATAACATCATGGTTAACTAGCCTTTGACATGAAGAAACATGGCAGACTGTATATGTTCTGGCTTGTCCGATAGTCCATTTGCAGTGAGGTATAGTTCAACTCATCAGATCTAGAACTAGATTACAGAATGGTTCCCTGCAGTTTCATAGGTATTAGTAGCTGCAGATTCATTATCATCAGCAAAACAAACTGACGATTTTCATCAAAATGCTCTTTTTTTTTTGTTTGATTTATTTTTACGAGAATTCAAAAGTCAGAAATGACTTTGAAGAAACATGAATTATTTGCGACATCGTGTGGTTACAATTTGATAAACAAAGATTACGTTGGTTTGTACAGGTCTTAGTTTCATAGTCTGTAATGGTGCATATAGCAAGAAACATCAATTTCATTGAAATAAGGCGGCATCAGCATGAAATAATTAAGCTGTACTTTTCCATATTCAACAGAAGGGAAAATACATTATTCTCACACAATATTATATCTGCAAGAAAAAAACATGATTGCACTGTTCAGGTTAACAGAGTGTATCTATAGATACACACAGACTTCATGATGTTTCTATCCTTAGCTTTTCTTCCAGACAGAAGAGTCCCTCTGTGTCACATAACTCACATGTCAGATCTTTTTGTAATGTGAAAGATACAGTACCTAACATACCTATATATGACAGAATTCTCCAAAGCTAGAGGAAATATGGATTTATTAAGAGCACGAAGATTCACAAAGTTTTTATACATCCTTTATTCCTTTCTGTAGTTCATGTTGAAAGCAACAATAACCACATTACTACAATATCGATTATAACTTGTATATTTTCATATTAATATGTAGATCATGATGTCCTTTGTAAAATTCATATGGATTTTTGTGATACCATTTCTTCATAGCTTACTGGGAAAGTTTGGAATGCTGCTTTCCTTTGAAATATATCATATAATTTATGATTTACAATACTTTTCATTTGGTCTGTTCTGAGTTTTACAGTTCTCTATGTTCATGTTACAGCCAGCTTTCTAAGCTAGTTCTAATGTGAATACATTAACCCACTTGCATGCAGTTCTACTCTAAAATAGTTACCAGTCTGTTCATGCTTGCAGAGCACATATTCTCCTCTTATTAAAAAACTGATTTTCTCTGAAGTTTAATCAACTCTACACATTCCACACATTTGTTTTCACTAAAAATGACTGTTTATACTCTGTTAATAATAACCCCAGGCAGTGGCAGTTTATCATATGTCTGAGTCATCTATATTCAAAATGAAAAGCATACTTTAAACCATTTCTATTTCATATGATTAAGATGATATCTTATTTCTGCCTCTAGAATTTTTTGTTTTATGTTATTATAATAAACTTGTTTAATTCTGTAAGTAATAATAGAGAGTGAGGGCATTTTTTGGAACTATATATTTTCTATTCTTAATGGGAAGCAAACAATAAACCATTTCTATTTCTAACAGACTAATTGGTCTACTGTGGTGTTTTTATATTTTATTGTCGGTTGTCTTTTATAAAGAATAGTTCATACATGATATAGAATACAATGGATATAAAACCTGAAAGAAATTTACTCGATATATTTATTTTCAGATCTTTACAGATACAGTACACTATAATGGCCATGTCTGTTTTCCCTAAGATCTAAGCAAAGTGAACTAAATTTTTATTTAACACTTGTTTATTGGGAAATTCTGACTTGGAATGAAGCCAATTTTCAGCAGAGGTCCAGGAAGAAACACTCCTGAGGCATGTCTTTGTAAAGTGGGAGGAAACTGGAGCAAAGCCACATGAATGCAGGCAGGACGCAGACTCCACACAGAAGGCACCCAGCCAAGAATAGAACCAGAGAACCTCTTAGTGTGAGGTGACAACTCAACCGCTGCACCATTGCACCATCCGAACATGCTGTTGGGCATGTCAGTAGATAATGGTGCACACATACTGTGAATAAAAAAATGCTAGTAAAATTAGTATAACAGGCTACCTTTTTGATTATAAAAGTTATTGTTTTTTTTATCAGTCTTGACTATAGGAAAAGGCTGGATGATCACTTACCCTAAAAGTTATTTTGAGGTTATCTCTATCTTTTACTCTCTTTGAATATGTACCAACTATTAATGCTTTTCTGTCTTTCCTGCTGTCTTAGACACAGCAGCTAGTCTAAAGGAATTACAGACAATGGAAAGGAATGCTCATATGGAAGAACAAAACAAAATATTTGCAACATCCAGCAGGATAGTGTCAACCATCGAGAGACAGAAAAGGGAAGTGTAGGTCAATACTCTGGGTAGTAGGTCATAATTAGCAAGAACAGAAAGTACCAGATAGGGCAGAAAGAGATCAGTCATCAAGGCTAGTGACAGGAAGGACACTACCTGAGTGTCGTTGCTGATTATGGAGGGGGATTTCACTACACATGCAACTTTTTGAGAATTCCTGAAAATATGACAACTGTCAGACATTGTTAGTGAATAATTGTGACTGAATGTAATTGGCAATCATGGTTCCAAAGGTATTCAGTTTTCTGAAGTCCAGGAAGACTGAGATAATCAACCAGCAGAAGGCATGCAGGGAATAAATAACAGATCTCCATTTTATTATCTATGTTCAAAATATGAATATATGAATACACAAGGACAAGTAAGAATAGATTCATAGATACTAACTAGGCTATTGATCTGTGAGGATCTCTAAAAGCCTAGCCATATATTACCATGAAGTTTTTAACTCTTATCATTTTCAGTATAAATAATCAGAATATTTACATTTAGCCATATCTATAAGGGACAAAATAAATGCTTTGTAAAACAGTGAAATGTCCCACAAGCAATCCTCAATATAAAAATAGCATGAAATGTAACAAAAACACTGTCTAGCTACACTAAACCTAATTTAACTTATTAAGACATAACAAATAAATGATTTTGTCCATTTAATATTAGATTTCAGACATTCCAAAAACCTTTGGATTGGTCAATGATTTTAAATGAATGCAATATAAATGAGTGGTGTAAAGCTTTTTGGAATGTCTGATGAAGTCTAGTACTAAATGAATGAAAACACATTGTTTATGGCAGCTTGGAAGAAGTTTTATTATATAAACAGTAAAATATGCCAGAGATCTTGCACAACTGCATTGCATGTCTCTGATTACATGACTGAGGACTGTTGATGATAACATAGGAGGACAGCTTGGTGTTAATCTTGAAAAATGTGAGTTATATTAGTAAATTCATTTTAATACATTATAAAACCTGAAACAAAATTAAAGAATGATACTTTGATTCTTAAACATAAGTACAAAACAAATTCACTGAAATACAGATTTGTGTTGTTTGGTTGGGAATTAAATAATTGTTTGTATCAATGTATTTAACAAGCGGACTTTTTTCTCTAGACGTTAATGAGTTTAAAGCAGCCAATGAGATTATTATAATCAGCTCTGGTTTCATTCCAACTTTTATAAAAAAAGTAATAATTCCACTTCAGCACTCCTGATTCTGCCAGCCTTCGGATGAAAAGTTAAAGCGAGGTCCCTTCTGCTTTAGTGTGCGGTAGCTCAGGTGCAGGTAAAGAATTCCACTGCATCCATCAAAAAGAGTACAGGAAGTTCACAAGTGCCCTTGCCAAATTTCTCCAAGTAACATAAATACCACCTCAGGTCTCCCCAGAAAAGACAGCACTAGCCTAGTGGGACTAAGCAGGTTAAAAAATGATAAATAAAATCAAATAAATCAATAGTCTAACATTGGGAATGTTACTGAGCCTCTAGTATACTGTTGTGTCTCATTAAAGATTTTTGACTTCTAATGGCTAACCATAACCTTAACCCTATACCCAGGCCCCAATCCCAATCCTTCATTGTATAGTAGATTCAATGTTTCCTGATGCAGTCATATTTAGATACACATACATACATGTATATATACATTTTTACAGTTGTAACATGCAAATAAGTTCCTTCCTGTTATCCTTTGGTTTAATTCCTACAGCCCTCAGTAGCATATGTTTTACTTTGTAAAAAATGTTAAATCATGCATTACTCAAAGAGTGCTTTGGCAATGAGCATATATACATGCAGATAAGATTACAACAGTGCTGAAGTAAGCAAGAAATAAGTAAAATAGGCATATTCAGAGACAATGTTACTGGATCACTACTAATGCATTGCAAATGAGGGTCTATATCATGTTGTCGAACTTTTAAAAGTTTGAACACCATATGGTCGACACCACATGTTCGAAGTTTAAAAGTTCAACAACGTAATAAAAAAAACTCAAAAAACTTACCTGAAGGTTGTAAGCAGGGGGGCTAGCACCCCTGCACCTCACACCCCTTCTACTTAAATATACCAACTCTGAGATCGCATTACATTGCAGGAAAGGGAAAGCTTCCCTTATAGCAATCTCCATTGAAACGTTCGACGTTTTAAAAGTTAGAACATATGGTTTCGACCATATGACATTCGAACTTGTAAAAGTTCGACAACGTGAATAATACCCTGCAAATGATCCCTAATAGCACTGTGATGATTCTAGATGATTAGTGGCATGTAAGCATTGCATTGAGCAAAACGTCATTAACAGTTTATTTGTCGGTCTTTGAATCTCATACTTAATGCAGTTGGAATATTTAAATTAATCATTACCCCACAATTCTGTTCGACAGGCATCTATAGACACACACATGTGCGCTCGCATACACACACACACACACACACACACACACACACACACACACACACACACACACACACACACACACACACACACACACACACACACATACATATAGCTCTTAGCAATATTAGTAGAAAAAGTATTGTGTAGAGTGTTATATGTTTCTGACTCCCCCTCCCCCCCCAGTGCCTCCAATACAGAAACAAAAAGTACATTAATATTTAGCCACACAAATATGTAAAATAGTTTTAAACAAAATTAATGTTATATTGAAAAAAACGAAAAACCCCATTTGAAAATATTGGGGACTGTTGAAAGTTATTTATAAGGAATATGTGCAATATATAGGAACATTATGCTTCTGAAGTATGGAATGCAGTAGATTAAATTTGTTTCAAAGAAGCTGACTAAACAACATTAAGTTATGCTAGAAAGAAATAAACACATAAAGTGAAGTATAACAAACTGTGTAAAATGTTTGCATATTACTTGTTTAACTTTCATATTAGTTACCACAACATGATACTTCATTTGTTATTTCTTAAATATAAAAAAGGTACAAAAAGACATTTTTCTTACCTTTTCAGTGCAGAAGTCAACACACCTTTCCACAGACATGTTCCACATAACAGCACTGACTGGCAATGCAAGTGAGACATTTTCTGGTCTTTGAAAACAGCCTCGAAATATTGCATTCCCATCTATAATGAGAGGGTGAAGAGAAATGGACATCTGTGAGAAAGGTTTTTGTTACCCAAAGCAGTTCTGCTGAAATGAGTCATTATGCCACCGTGAACTGTCAGTTTCATTTCATTGCACTAGCCATAACCCATTTTAATTCATCCTGATGTAAAATACTGACAGTACTGACATGACGTTTGTTCTATTCCTAAGTACTGAAAACAAATGTATTCTCTGTGTATTGACTTCACAAATGCATGAAGATAATAAACATTTATTTAGTCATATACATTTTCTTGCTGAGTACATACCTTAATGTTAGATTCCATGTGTTCATTAGAGAGTCATTACTTAATATTCTGTAAATGCCGAGGATGTTATCTTAAAATCCACCTTTCTGAAGACAAAATATAATAACTTGTGTAACTCCTCATATGTCAGCTTTGTTCTCTCCTTACAAGGGCAGATCTCTTTCACAAATATTCATCACATTTTATTTCAATGTGCTCAGATTCATTGTTAGTAGTCTAAAGATTGCTAAAGATTTCAAGAATTGTATTACTGCATAAACTTAAAAAGGGGGGGGGCATGGATATTCTGAATGTGTTCGGTATGACAATCCAGGCATGAAGGGAGCATCATGAATCAGACAAGAAAAGTTTCCTTGTCACCAAACAGGAGATGAATGAAACCAGAAAAGAGTCATAATTCTCCTTTTGTGTGGGGATGTGACCTACAGCTTACAGAGAAACAACCTGAGTCCTGAGAAATTATTTTCTAGTAGATGCCTAATTAGGTACTTTAGACTCACGTCAGTTCCTGATACAATGTTTGCTAATGGAAAAGACAAAATAGATCATGGAAGGAAAAACACCATAATAACTCTAGTGAAATATTCACAATGGGGTTTCTGTGGCACATTTATTCAAAACTGATGGAATTATTGGGCTGTATACAGATTACTAATAACCAAGGATCCTCTTTGCAGTGAATTACCATAACCAACTGGTAGACACACGGACAATGTTGGCAGAGTGGCACAAGTTTTGAAAATTATACCTCATCTATTTCCAACAACAGTTGAATGGTCAGTCTAAGAAAAGCTTGCACACTCTGTGTACATGTGTATGTGTATGTGTGTGTGTGTGTGTGTGTGTGTGTGTGTGTGTGTGTGTGTGTGTGTGTGTGTATATATATATATATATATATATATATATATATATATATGGATAGATAGAGATATTTATAAAGAAATGCTTTCATGCTATTCTTTACCTTTTCGAGTGTCATCTGTGCCTCTGTAATTTTAAGAGAACAGTAGAATATTGTGCATTTTATCTCTGTAGAAGGTGTAAGTTTTTTTAACATGTAATGGAAACTAAACAGCTACCATGGAAGCTTCATCCCCTACCAATTTTATTAGCAGAAGACACATCTTTCTCTTAACTATGATAAAATACATGTATACCAGTGCACTACTTACTAAGAGCATTTGAAAAAGCTGCAAACAGCATTTTAAACTTTGAAAACTTTGCTTTAGTCTGCCATTGGGCTTCTCTTAAAAGTTAATTCTCTACAGTGATACTTTACAGCATAATTTAGCATTGTCGCCTCACAGCAAGAGGTTCTCTCATTCAATTCTTGGCTGGAGCACCTTCTGTGTGGAGTCCTCATGTCCTCCCCGCGGTCGAATGACATTTAAAGACATGCAGGTAGGTGTGTACATGAATGGGTGTGCCTTCTTTGAAGGTCGGGCGTCAGGCTGGCAACTCGGCACCATAAAAATCCACTGCCAATCATTAGCGGACCGGAGTTCCACTGTGGCAACCCCTAACCGGGAAAAGCTGAAAGACAAACATAAAAGCTTTGTTTTCAAATTGAATGCCTAATGTTAGAGAAAACCCCTTAAGATGTATACCTCTTATTTTGACTTCACAGAGAGAAAATAAAAACCCATAACTGGACTAAAAAGATTTGCCTTAATTTGTGGGCTCCAGAGAATCTATAAATATTTGTATGATGTCATTTTATACACACATACTATCGATAATTTTACATATCGAAGTGAAACTGGTTCCACAAATTAGTTAAAGAATGTAGTGTTAGAAAGCTCTGGTAAGAATAATCGAAGGAAAGAAAGTGTGTTGATCAGGCAAGTGTAATGCAAATGTTAATACATTAAGTAAGTTATGCATGCCAGAAAGGCTTATGGACCTAGATGCCATTCATCAGGCACTAGATATTAAGTATCTCCGAGAAGGTACAAGTGAAAAGAGAACAAGCTAAACAGTGGGCAGTCAAAAAGTGAATTATGTTACAGGATTAAGGGCATGAACTGAAAGCTTGGCTGTATGTGGTAGAGACGGATATGAACTTTTAAATTTTTTTTTTTCCTTCAGGCTTAAATGTACTGAAAATGTTACATGCAACTCATATAGAAATGTTCACAATTAAAGGTTTGACCAGATCATATGCATGGTGATTTCCCATGGATTAAGATGTGGAAAAGTAAATTAAATGGGTAACCATTGTCAAATAAATAACAAATATGTACATAAAAGAAATGGTATGGAGGGCCATAACTTAGGCTGCCTGTTCACATTGCTAATCCAGTCTTTAAAAAATGGCTTTAGTTTGAAAGAGGTTGAAAGGATCTGAATAATATTTAGGCCATAAATGTTCTACTTCTCAGTCAACCATAGAAAAACTAAAATAATTTAAGTAAATGTGACATTCCAGACATACCATTGTGTCATAATAGATATTGTTTCATTAGTATGGAATTTGCAAAAGAAAAATAAAACAGGCCATGAGACATCTGACCCATTTCATGTTTATGTAATAGCAATGCACAGATGGCTGTAAACCATCTGAAAGAACAGATAGATGGGAAAAGCAATGTGAGACAGGAGAAAGAAGCCTGCTAATGATTTTGTTTTACTGTACATGTGCTGTTTCAGTGAAAACGGGGTTGCCTCCAGTAGAAAAGCCTATGTCACAAAGGCTAAAGCTGACATTTTACTTAGGTCTACCAGATTTTATTTATTCATTCATTTGTTAACCAGATGGGAAGGTTTATCAGAGGATCTTGTAAATCTGCAACATGGGGTGCATTTAGCAAAGGGATTAAAATTAAACAGTGTGATAGTTATAGTGGTTATATGTCCAGACCTCCCAACTGTCCTGATTTTGGAGAAGCATTTCTATTTTCAGCCCTGATTTAGGACCCCCCCCCCTACTTTTGAAGGCATTTTTTGATTTACTCCTTCACCCATTACATTCTTGAAGCTGCCTAGTATACAGAAAACTGTACTACATGACCAACATAATAACAGCAACAATAATTTAAAGAAATGGGATGCACATCTTACAACTCCCTTTTTCTGAAGCAAAATGACATGACCTTGTATTGTTGAACTTTGGAATACAGTTCATTAAAGTCTACTGATTTTGCATGGTCTCTTTGATAATAGGCTTATATTTTTCCATAATTTTTGTTTCTCTGTTTTTCAAATGTATTTCTGAGTTTTATCCTAAATTCCTACTGAAAGCGGGAAGAGATATGTGCTGTTTGGTGTTCAAATGTTAAACTAATTAGCTGTCCAGATTTTTAGCTGGATGTTCCTTTTTGTCAGGGGTCTTTGTTCCTATTTTCAATATCTATAGGTTGAGAAGTATGCCAATAGCAATGGGAATAAAATCACTTTTGAGTGGATAACAATAAGCCAGTGCTGTGGCCTAGAAGAATAAAGCCCTAACTTAAGCCTAGAAGACCCAGAGGCTAAACTATTTGAGGTACAGATGGGGAAAAATGGGCATGCCTATGCTGGGGGAAGGACATTCATCATGGCACTACCTAAGGGGAAGGGGATTGTCTACAAAGAGAAGAGTAGCCCTTGGATGGTTTCTAGGATGAGCATGGGAGGGAGGACAAGAGGGTAGGTCATAACACAAAAGTTCCCTCTCTCTCATGGAAGCAGTTCCCAGCAAGACCCCCAGTACAGTCTTAGGTTCTATACCATTTGCAACTAGAATCACTTATAGTCCAGTGGATAGAAGAGGGAGTTCCTAGACACTAAAGCTCTGCTCAAGACTTCACTATCATGGCTGAAAAGCAGCACAGGCTTTAAATGTAGAAGAATGTCTACATACAGTCAATAAATGCACATAGTACACAAAAGAAAGCATAAAACGGGAGTAGCAATTCAGAAAAAGCAGGAAAATAGTGGGGAGGGGGGTAGTAGCAGAACTTCTGAAAGGAGCATCAGAAGAAAAAAAAAAACATGGACTCAAAAGCAGACCTGATAAACCAAGTGAAAAGTTTTAAATTTGAGATAAAATCTGTGTGTGGAACTACAGTAATGGACATAAATGGATCCCAAGGGCAAGACCATTATTTAAGACTCCTGTCATATGCATTATCCTTAAGTGATGTTGGTCATATGGAGACAACTAGACTAAATACAAGCTCACCTCACAGAAGAAGTACAATCCTACAAATGCAAAATAAGAGGTGGATAATTTACTGACTGGTGCCGAAGTTCTCAAATGTTTGCTTCTTGAGAATCAGTCATAATTGTGAAAGTTACACATGTGGGACTTGATTGGCTGCCCACTATAAAGAGACAGAGGTGCTTTAAAATACATATTAATGCTGTGTACATGAATAGTACACAGCTGTGAGTGTTGCAACTCTGTACCATTCTAAAACAAATATTAATGTACCAAATGACAGATACACAGTGAATATAAGCATAAGAAAGGAAATAAACTTAGCATAACTGAAGTAAGCACTTGCAAAGATCTGTCTTATCCCTTCCTCTCGCAAACTGTTGCTGTAAGAAAACTGCATTTAGCTAGTGGGGAAATAAATGTATAAAACAATCTAAAGCAAGTAACTGCTGCAGTTAGAATAGCCTATCTTTTCCTTTCTTTTGGCAATTAAATCAAAGAGAAAACTGTGGTTAGTGAGCAGAAAAAAAAATCTAACTCAAGTAACAAAAGTAGCAGTTACAAGGAAGCAGGACATGCGCACATGTGTGTGTGTGTGCGTGTGTGTGTGTGTGTGTGTGTGTGTGTGTGTGTGTGTGTGTGTGTGCACGCGTGTGTGTGTGTGTGTGTGTGTGAGTGTGTGTGTGTGTGTATTTGTGTGTGTGTGTGTGTGTGTGTGTGTGTGTGTGTGTGTGTGTGTGTGTGTGTGTGTGTGTGTGTTTGTGAATGTAAATACATTTCTGTGTCTGTAAATCAAGCTCCATGTGCGTGTGCATTTGTCTGCCTGTGATGTGGAGTCTATGATTCTCTGTATGTCTGTCTACTTGAGTTTCTGTACATTCTCTCTGCATCTTTCTGCTTGTTTGTGAGTGTGCATGTTTGTATATATGAATGTCTGTGTAGAAGTTATTCAGTCTTTATATAACCTACAACTTAGATCTAAAAATACTTCGTCCAACAGCAAACTTAAACATTAGATGAAGAAACTATTTTACATCAAAAATATTTAAAAAAAATCTATACTACTAATAAAATGAATAAAAAACACTTTAACAGATAGTCTGTTATCTAAGTGCAAAGTCTTCCAAGTTTGGCAGTACAGAGGCGTAATGGACTTTCCAAGGGAGGAGTGAATATCCGCCTGCGGAGTCAGCCCTCAAATCATCCAGTTATTTCTGCAATAATGCTCACACCATGTCAAGAATTACTCCTTCTTTGCTAAACTGCTAAAACATTTCAGCAGTTAAAACAACCCATGAAGTTTTTCTGAAACAGAGTCATACACTTTGCTTTTCAAGTTCTCAAGGTAAGTCTCTTCAATTTATTTTTTGAATACACGATAAACTGCATTATGATCATAGAACTGATTATAATCCTCTCTGTTATATAAAACATATTTCTGATCGACATACTATAATTTGAAAATGCTAATGCCATAACACTGCGTGATAAACACATCACTGCAAACTGCATAACAAAATACTAGGCTACAGAATGGCAAAGATCAGTGACACTAAAATCAATGTTGTCTAAATAAACAGATTAAATTAAACAGAAATTTCATTTGATAATATTTCTTAGCAATGCATATATGGAACAAAGACTACCAGGACCCTTGTACATCTTAATCACATCATCCCCTGAAATGTAAAGGCCACCAGCAGATCGCCACTGGGCTATGTTTATCCTGTTTCTTACTGAATATCAGAACTCCCCCACATACCCACTGTTGAACTGCTTAGTTTTCCTAAGCGTATTTGCTCCTTTTGTGTCCTGCACTTTGTCTCCCCTTCATCTTATTCTATTTAACAGCCAGTCTTGATTTTACTCCTGCAGTTAGGACTGGTTTATGCAATGCTTGCCTCCTGCTTTTGCTTCCTATCCATATGACATAGGACACTGAATTCACAGGATTTTATAGTATGCTTACCAAATATCTTCTGCATTTCATTTGTATCTCTTCCCGCTACATTATAGTCTATGAGCACTAGTAGAACATGTGATATATTCCGTGTTATCCTCTCCCAGATCTCTTGCACTTGCTATCCATGTTTCACCCATCTTGAAAGCAAAGTCCCATCAATGTAAAACCTTCATTTTCCTTTCCCCTTTCACTATGTAATTTCCTTAATATCTGATATTGTCCCAAGGTTTCTTCTCACCTTTCCATGCTGAATTTAATCCCATAATCTGTGTGCTATGTCTGTCACACCCCTTTCCTTTCTAATCTGACACTATTTTCCTGAAGTACAGGCCTTCTCCCATTGTTCTTCCCCTAATCTTTCTTGTTTCTTCTTCATCAAAGCCTTTTATTATGGAGCTGTGTATGGCATCACCATTCTCCACTGAAAATATGAGCTCTACATCTCAAACTTTTCAATGGATTAGATCAGATCTATCCTTTACACTAGGACTCATTGAGGTAGTGGTAGCTTATTAGCATATACTCTGTTAATCTATGTATATCCACTGTCAAGTCAGAAGGCTTAATAAATAGAACAATCAAAAAAGATGTTATATAAGCTGTATAAAGTATAAGTGCAACTGTTTTCTCTGGGACGTCTGTGTACTCTGTGTCATGTTCATGACTACAACTAGTTTATTAGCATGTAAATGTATATAAGCCATATTCAACCATTACCACCCTTGTAGAACTCCATAGTCTTTTTCACTCCACCCCATTTCCTTTCCAATTATCTCACTAAACCCTCTATATATTTTTTACAATTCGAGATCATAACTCATTTTAAACTTCTGTTTCTCTAGTCATTCAGCTTTGGGGCATCTATGGCACCACTTGCCTGCATCATTATGCTCCAGTCACCCTCTTTTCATATATTCCTCCTAATTCACTGTACTTTATGCAAGGTAATGTGCAGCTTTCGAATTATGGATGTCCCTAAGCTCCTGAAATGAACCCAGAGCTTAACCTTTCTTTTGAAACCATAGCTCCTTTAAGGTCACATCCATGTTTTCTACCACAAGTTGGATTTGGCATATTTTATTGCCATCTGGGATTACTGGTATATTACAGATAACACACATATCTGTGGCACAGTCAACAATTTAACTGCATTAACTCTTTCAGTTAAGTTTACACTCAAGCAGTCTCTCTCAAGCTGAATTTAAAATTTTGAAGTTTGAATTTACCTTTTCTGTGTCCCTGTGACTGTATTCTCCACTGTATTGTCTAACACTAGTACTAGGAGGATCGTATTATCTCCAGGATTACTTGGTTTACATCAGTCTCTCTTCCTTCCCTAACAGAATAAATATGGATATCATTTTATGGATATCCTTGATGTGTGTCCAAATTCACTGAAAATCTGAAAGATGGAGGCACACCCTACTCAAAAAGATCACAAGTCTGCTTATATGGGCATCAGATTCTTTGCAATACCACTCACAAGGGATAATTGGCTAGCTTACATGGGGCTCAAGGGGGCAGTTAGCTAGCTTAGTAAGAACATGTTTTAGAGATCAATATTAAGATGTTAATATCCCAATTAACTAAAATAACCTGAGGATGGGATCAGCAATGTTTAAATTTTTTATCCAGAATACAAGTAGTTAAAAAGATTTTAATGCCTAAGGTTTTGTTCCTCTTGAAACATTTGCCACATGTTGTAAGAGCTAAGTAAATGCAAACTATTCAGACAAATGTTCCTTGATTATATTTTTGGCAAGACAATAAAGCCAAGAATCTGAAGACAAAAAAGTACAAATCAGTAAAAGAGAATGGACTGGACTTCCCAGATATGTGGGGTTATGTGAACAAACCTTTATAGGAATCTGAAGAATTTAATTGAATATTTCTATGTATAATGTGAACAATCACCTCTAATTTCACCAACATTTGGGACCCAAGCAGTCTAGAACTTTTGTTTGAAGATGCTATTTTCCAGGATAAAAGATGATTAGTTTACCAATGGTTTGGATGGCAACCAAATTGTGTCCAAATGAGATGGTTAAATTAAATAATCAAGTAAGTATACAATGTCTCTGGACTAATGTTGCTTCTATTTGCAATATGTAGGATTATCCATCATCTTTCCTCAAATTGTTATAGATTATACAGACGAAGAGTGGTCAACAACCAAAGATATGTTGTGCCAATACATGCAGCTGTGATGGTTAATGGTATATAAGGTGTGGGAGTAAATTATGTTTAGAATGAAAGTACTAGGGTAAGGGAAAGTAAAGTAGGAGTTCCTAAATTAGGTCTCATATATATCAGTTGATTTTGAAATACATAAAAGATTCTGTAGTTCAATGTGTCAAAAATGGCAGCAACCCTTATCCTGTATGATGTCTGCGAAGGAATGGGAGCAAATAATTTCTTGGTTCTCATGTATGCATCTTCTAATTATTCAGTTTACATATATAAAATGAATACACACATGGCACTGGACCCCAGCTATGCTTCCTTCTACAGATAAGGAAGTTCATGGCAGATCTTAGATGTGCAATGCTGGTCATGCGGAAAACTTATATGTTATATAACATTATCCAGTAGTACAACCTTTATGGTACTGGACCATTGGTAATATTAGATGGCTGACTTGATTGTCATTAAATGCTAATCAAGATATTCACTTTTGGTTATTGGGAATTTTTGATGATTCCTTCTTTCCATTAGACAATACTGTTGCAACATGGATACATATTATGATATCTTTGGTATTAGCTACTATTTTTAGATTCTGAAAGCAGATTCTGGCTTACTGGGAAATGTAGTTTCTTAAATTATTTCATGGCTTGAGTGCACGGTACCATAATAGTGTACCACATAAGACAGGGTAGATCTATAATTCATTACTTCTGTTTTTATCTACTAATCCATTATAATTTTGGAATTGACTGATTAAATATATATATATATATATATATATATATATATACATATATATATATATATATATATATATATATATATATATATATATATATATATATATATATATATATATATATATATATACATATATGGGTCTACTTCTTTTGACCTAACTTTCATTTGCCTGACACTCATTTGCCTGACCCCATTTGACTGAAATTTCATTTGCCTGACACTTCATTTGCCCGACACTTCATTTGACTGACAAGTATTATTAGCAAGAAAATAGAATATGCCCCCTTCCCCACTGTAGTGCGACCCTGGAGTTAGAATATATAGTTAGGGGGGGCAAAGCCCCCCACTTCATTTCATATGATATTGTTAACTTTTGATGTAATATTGCTTAGTAAAAGAAAAGTAACTGGGGGGCTTTGCCCCCCACACCCCCCGTTGTGGGGGGGCTGTGCCCCCCCCCTAACTATATATTCTAACTCCAGGGTCGCACTACAGTGGGGAAGGGGGCATATTCCATTTTCTTGCTAATAATGCTTGTCAGTCAAATGAAGTGTTGGGCAAATGAAGTGTCAGGCAAATTAAATTTCAGTCATTTGGTCTCAGTCAAATGGGTGTCAGGCAAATGGGAGTTAGGTCAAAAGAAGTAGACCCATAAATATATATACCATGATCAAAAAACGTTTATTGCATAACTCATAGAGAGTATTAGAGAGTAATAATACCTTTGCATTGTGTTATAAAATGTTACATTTTAAGTCATAGATTATTTGTCTTAAAATCAAACGTTATTATTTGGGGGCTGGGTGTATTATAAAGCAATGTTAATTATTAATTTCCAGCAGAAACAAAATCTGGGCTCTATGACGCTCCACTAAAGACCCCTACAATCATGTTAAATATAGGCAAGCTAGGAATGAGACTAAAAAATCCATTCTACAAGACAAAAAACAATACTACTATAATTTACAGACAACAAATCAGAACAATCCTCAGAAATTTTGGGCAGGTCTGAATAATCTCCTCCATCCTGGAAAAATGTCTACCCCTATCCCCATCGCTACCATTGATAAATCTCCTGAGGGTGTCTCAGACAGTTTTAACCATTTCTTTACAGAGGCAATTCAAGCCCTAGCTAGCCAACTACCTCCCAGCTCCCCTGATAGTACTACCCTTATAAACAGACTCTCTTTCACCTTCCAACCAGTGTCCACATCACTTATCCGCACCTTGCTCAAAAAATTAAAACCCACCGCATTCTCTGCTGATCAACTCCCTGCTAAGTACCTTCAAAAATCAGCTGGTGCCGTAGCCTATCCAGTATTTATACTAATTAACCACACCATCGCAGAGACAAAAATTCCCACAATTTGGAAAACATCCTATGTTATCCCACTACATAAAGGAGGTTCTTCCACTGAATTCTCCAGTTACAGACCGATAGCTATACTTTATCCACTAGCTAAGATTATGGAAAAATGTATACACAAACAACTCATTCAACACTTAATTCAGAATCACCTCATGTCTGATACCCAACATGGCTTCCGTCCACACCACAGCACAACCACAGCCCTACTAGCATTCGCCAATATCATTAATAATTATTGTAACAATAATAAAATATTCTCAGCCCTTTTCTTGGATCTTTCAAAGGCATTTGACATGGTGGATCACCAACTTTTGATTCACACCCTGCAATCTTTCTGTCTAAGTACCAGTGCCATTCAATGGTTTAAATCCTACCTCAGTGGGAGGCAGCAGGCTGTCCTCTGGCAGAACAAGCTCTCCAACCTATTACCTAACACACTTGGAGTGCCACAAGGCTCCATATTAGGACTCCTACTGTTTTCCATCTTTATAAACAACCTATATAAAGCCAACCCGAATGTTAGCTGTATCCAATATGCTGATGATTCCACCCTGAGTTGTTCAGCCACATCTCCCTCAGAATTAAGGTCTGTTACCCAATCCACCTTTTATAATATAGAAACCTGGCTCTCCGAACATTGTTTCTTGCTAAATCCCTCCAAAAAACTAAAATGCTGTTATTCTCTTCAACACAAAGGTCCACACCATTTACCTTCACCATAAATGCAAAATATGGAACAATAATCGCCCCTGACTCCTCTAGAAAATTGTTAGGAGTAATAATTGATAATAACCTAAAATGTGAGCTTCATGTAAACCAAATGATCAAAACCATCAATAAAAAACTAGGGTCACTGAATAGAATAAAACCTTCCTAACCCCTCCGGCTATGGTTGCCATAGCTCGCTCCCACCTGCTTTCAACACTTTTATATGCACCCCCCCTTCTCTCTCATCTAAATAAAACTGTACTTAATAGACTCTCAATCTGTTACAACCACATTGCCAAGTTTGCCACTGGCCTACCTTTTATTACACACCATTGCATCAACCTTAAACAGCTTGGGTGGCTAGAACTTCCCAATCTAATCCAATATAACCTTTTAATTATGGCTAATAAAATCCTCTATTATCCAGATAACACAACAACTCTTAAAAATATGATCACCCCCATTACAATCCAAGACTGCGCCAATCCTCAAACAGACTACAAATTAAGACAATTAAAATTAACAATGCAGCCAGTGACTCCCTCTTTGCAAACTCTGTAGGTAAAGCATGGAACCTCTTTCCAGCTAACATTACTTTGCTCTCCTCCCTATCCCAATTCAAAGCTAAACTCAAATAATATCTGGCACTATACTGGCTTTGCCACTGTAACAAGCCTGGCTAACTCTCACCATGAATGTATATAATATATTAATCAAATTACTGTTATTTTTTCCCCTGACTGTTATCAGGGGTAACTCGAACTTGTGATACTGTCTATTTCATGTCTGCTTATGCCATTTGTAAATATCTCATCTGTAATATGTCTTCTTTGTTTATTACTTTTCTGTCTACCTTGGTAATATGCCTTCTTTGTTATTACTTATCTGTTTACCTTGGAGCTTTTCTCCCCGGGCCTCCACTGAAAATGGACATTAACCCAGTTGGACTAGCCCAGTCAACAAATGTAAAATAAAATACAATAAAAGTAAATAAATATGCTAGTTGTGCATGTTTTGATTGTTAAGACTTCTGATTGTAGTGTATTAATTTGGCTTGCAAGGAAGTGTGATGCTTTGTTGTGTTTATCTGTTTTGAATAAAGGTTTGTTTTAGAAAAAATAAGACAAAGAAAAGAGCATTCAGAAGATATCCTTAATGCTTCTTCTAATCCCTCTGCCATTTTGGATTCAATAGTATCTAAAACAAGTTCTGCATTCATTAACGTTTCCCTATACTCTAACCTTTTCCTTATCTCTCGCTCTATTTCTTAGAGGAATTAGACACATTAAAGAGGTCTTCCCTGCCTGGTGCATTTCTTTATATCCCTATTACTTCCAGAAATTTTGCTTACACATGGTTCATACTCACATACAGAATTTCTCAACCCATCTCTTTTTATAGAACCACCTAAACAAAATACATTGTAATTTGTTGAAGGTCTTGCAGTGATCCAATTATAGCATTTATGTTATTCTCCTCTCCATATTTTCAGCTCTTTTCATGAATATACTGTCTGCCCCCACATGATCACAATGTACTCTCATCACATTTACTTTCAAAACTACCATTCTCTCTGTAACCAATAACTCTGTAATTATCAACTTCTAAAGAATTAACTTTATTAAAGTATATTATTAGATCTCTAACTTTACACATGATATTAATACAAGTAGCACAGGTACTGTCAACTTCATTAAGAAGTTGTATGCCCTCATCTATTAGTCCCATCTAGAGCTAAACACAATTGAAAATTTAAATTGATACCATATCTGATGTTAGAACTGCAAGGGAATGATCATCCCTAAAGACAGATCCTTATGTGGATTGCCTATTGGCTGAAATACATAGCCTACATACTCATGTGTCAAGTGCCTGTTCAAATATTGCTAAGGATAAGAAAGAGGTCTGCGGTGGCTCATCTCCTGTTTGATATTTTGTCTGAAATGAAAAATGATAATCAGGACCTCTGCTTGACCAGAGGTGCAGATGAATGCAAACTGCAAGCAATTTTTTAATTGTTTTTTCTCTTCTGTCACTCTGACAGACATCCCATTGCCCCACAACCTTCACTGCCTACAGGCACTCCAGTCAACTCTCAGTCCAATGCCTAATGTGCCAGGAGTTTTTTTTTTTTGCACTTTTGACCTAACTTATGTCTCCTTCCTGCTCTCACTTGCAACCTCCATGGTTCTGTCCAAGGTGTGGGTGTGTGACAGGAGTGCAAAGGCGACATGCAGGTTGTTGCTGTGCCTCCTCCTAAGCTATGTCTACCCTCCCTACAGTGATGTCCTCCCTAGCTCTTTATCAATCACCGGAGCTACTTATCAAAGCCAGATCAGCTGGGTTTTAGTCAGACATTTCTCCCTCTACTTCACAGGAGTGGCTTAAAATGGATGCAGTTGTTAAAACCACTTTAGATAGCTGCTTTTGGAAAACAGGCTTAATTGATTAGTAAAAAGTATAGAAGTTACCCAAAAAGTACAGAATAGATAACATGCCCTTACAAAATGAAAAGGTAGCCAGTGACCTGGGCACTTGGGATGACAGCTCCATCTCCTTTGATCATCATGTAGCAAATGTTGTCAGGAAATCTTTCTACTTTTTACAAATAGTAGATGTTATTGTCGCTCTCTGTATTAGCAGTGGTCAGACCCAATACCGAGTACAATGCATTCAGTCTGTATTTTATGCAGCAGCTCAATAAACTTGAAAAGCTACCTTACCTGGTGTTAAAATCCTTAATTATCAGGAGAAACTGAAATGCTTGTCCCTGTACATTGTGTCTTACAAAGTATTAAGGGGTAATCTGAGATTCACTTACTGTGCCATTAGAAATCTTGTTGTCCATGACCTCCTATACCAGAGAAAGACAAACATCTCAGCAATAACAGAACCAGAGCCCTAACCATTTATAATCAGATAAGAAGAATGCAATGGAGAGCAGCATTCATTACCCAGTAATGTCACCTTCTCATAGTTTCATAGGTAAGTACTAGGCTAGCTGCTCTTGTTGGTTAGTTTAAGCCTAGCCAATTTTCCTTTCAAAGGTGAAAACCAAACCCTTGTACCTTGCGTCTCTGAGGTAAATAACTTAACCTCAGACGCTACCAAAGATATTAAAGATATCTTCCTTCATGCCGAGAGTTTTTTTTTTTGTTGTTTTGGTTTCCCTTTTGATCTACTGTATTTCAACTTCTCTCTCTGCTACGAAGCTCACATACCTTGTGCATTTGTGGCAAATTCTCTGCAATAAACTTCCTCTGCAGGTTGAACAATCAGCTTTTATATCTTACGTCAGACTAAACCTGAACCACTGAATAGGTGTCCTCAAATTTATCTTAGGAGTAACTGGACTCTCCATTTTTGAGAAATAAAGTAAAGACGAATGGTTGATATTGGCAAGCTTTACATGGTCACTAGACTAAGGTATCCTTGAAATGGCTCAGAATCTTATAAGCCATGCAAATCAGCTATATGCTGTAAGGTAATATAATGGCTTTTTGTTTTGTTACCATGCTGTGTATTTTTATTTAACAGGCAAGATATTCTGATCATTTGGTCTCTTTGTTTAATTTTATTTTACTTTATTTGTTAACTAATTAGAAATGTTGGCCTACAGCCCTTTACAGTCATGACATAGACCAAAAAAGCAAGAAAAACAAAATAGTCATCGTCAAAACCGCAGTATAGAGACATTTCACTGATAACAATGCTACACAGTAATAGTGCACAATATGGAGAAAGGAAACATAAAGCAACACCAGAGAACTACTGTATAAAAATAGCACTACAGGATAACAAATAACAAATTTAGAACATACATTATACTAGCATTAGGTTGTGTGCTAGATACTTCCCCAAAAATGTATTTGTATGGTGTCAAGAACTTTGAGGTATTTTATTTCAAATTGTTTTGTTGTTTTAATTTTTTTGGAGTGTTAGTGTAGTTAAACATATTTTTTCTAATTATCTCTCATACTAGAAAGTGTTTATGGATGTAGCTTCTGGTAACTGAAACTCTGTTTCTGTGTAGATGGTTGACAGTATACATAACAGTTAAATTAAAAATTACCTAGAACATGCCTAAAGAGCATACAGAACAACCATTTAGTATGTTTAAGTTTATTAAGAGATGTTATAATACTTTACAAGACAGACAGATACATGCAAACATGCTTGCACATGTATGTGCACAAATACATGCGTAATATTTGTAAACTAAGAATATGTGTTGCATACAAAAATGTATATTTTCATGGTTAATTTTCATTAATTACCATATCTTTTTCAATCTGTTACATAAAGACTTCATTTGTATGTTCCACTGATTTTAGAACTGTCAAATTCATTTATTAGCAGTGCTTTTAAAAATATCTTATATTAAAAGGAACTGAAAATCTGTTGCTATAATTTAAAATAAATGTTTTACTAGTAAGCTAAGCATTGAAGAGTCTACTGGATTTTTTTCTTTAATATCCTTCTTTGACTTAATGCATAGCAGACATACAAAAATGAATTTGACTGATGTTCTTATGACTATTTTTAGCTGCAAAGTCATTACAGAATATATTGGACTGGTACACAGTAGGCTGTGTTGAACTTTCATCAGTTTAAATGAATTTTAATACGTAAAAGGTTTTCATGAACTTGGTGACTCTTATCTAAATTAAACCACTAGCTATTTCTGGGGTTAGAATGCTGTGAGTGAGTCATCTACTTAAGCAGAGAATTCATCCAAAGTGTGCTGGTTCTTTGCTTGCTTAGACTTCAGATGGCATTAATAAAGTCCCCAGCATTTTTCTGACCCGACATCCTGTGACTGATTTTTTTCATTATGATAAAAATAAAATTTGACTATATATAATATGCCAAATGTGAATGTTGCTGCCATTAGCAAATGCCTTCATTCATGTCCTTCCAGTGCGATTAATGCTAAGGACAGACAGACATAGTTTTCTCGCAACATCAGGTTTGCAAATGCCCTATCAAATAATTACTAATCTTTTTTTTATAAATTTGTCTTTAAATCTTCTAATGCAGACAGTTCAGAGACTGTAATCAAACTGTACATGTATTTATGTGAATTTCACTGCACATATAGTTTTTAAAATTTTAGCTGAACTCATGCTGCAGGATATGCCTGCAATCCTTTTATAATTAATACACATTTGCAGATTAATAAGCATATTATCCCTTTATTTAAGGCACATGTACCAAATTTAGCACTGACCATATACTACTCATGTAACCACATTACGTGGCTTTAGTCATTCAATATTTATGCAGAGGTTGCATTAAACACATCATGATTTACCAAACCCAACTGTTTTTTTTTCAGAATATTACCTCATACCTTTCAGACAGTTAAAGTGCCAGCATAGAATAGAGACTACAGCAATATGTAGCAAGCAGTCAAACACAGGAGGCACCTGTTTTTATACCATGTGAGAAGCATACTGTTTTCACATCATATGGCTAATATGTTTTTTTATATAAAAAAAACTATAAATGAATGCATCAGGAAAACTGACTGATTACTATGGCATATTATTACCTTATTCTAGATCATATATCAATGAATATAATGCAGAAGGAAAGGGGAAATCTATTTTATTTGTACCTGTTTTTCATTTTATCATTTTATGAAGCCACCCTAAAGATCAGAGCAGTTCTTGCTGAACTGTACCATAAAAGAAACATTAGATCATGGCATACAAATTTATTTTGTTTATATATCATTATGCACAATGTTCTGCTTTTACAAAAAATCCTAGTGTTTGTCATGTTGTTGACAGTGTCATTACAAAGCTTGGACAGCTCCCATGCCATTGTCTCACAATACAGAATCAAGTAAGCAGTTATGTTTTTTAAGAAATTGTGGAATAGCTGCTTCACTGCCCCCACAAGAACAACTAACTTGGCATGATACAGGGTTAAGCATCAACTGCACCACTCCCAACAATTCTCTACTACTACCCCTCTGTCACCCACCTACACTAATATTAGGATTAAAGGTCAGCTTTCAGGAAATAATGCTTCCATGATGCCGCATACAACAATATTCATATTCTATTACTGTCTCACATAAAACAAATAATTCAATGTCCATTTGTTTTCAGGCCTATATCAAACATTCTGTTTACAAGCAGTAATATGGGGTTATTTCTATTAGGGAACCATTAAGATTTGAGAATGAGATGTTGACATTTTAGGAGATTTTTTTCAGCTTTTGTGATGTTCCAAATATCAAATTTGTTGTTTTGCAGGGGGGTTAAGAGTACTTGTTTAGCTAAGAATTAAGTAAGTGGAGGTCAGACTGAAGCTGGGTTTGAACAGTTGAATGTGAGGGACTGTATCAAACAATAACCATGTCATCTGCATAAAGAATAATAGGAAGGTTAGGAAGATCAGAGGGTAATTTATTAATAAAGATTGAAAACAATAGTGTGGTAACTATGGATCCCTGAGCATTACTCTGGTAAGGGATGCTGGAGGTGATAGAGATGAGCTTATTTTGACTCTGAAGTACCTATTTGTTAAGGGATGTTGGAACCAGATGACAGTGTTGGAACTAACCCTAATTTCTTGGGGGAAATAAAGGAGCAGGAAGTGGTGAGTAACATCAACAGCTTTGGTAAAATCAATGAAGATAGATCCTGAAAGATTTTCTTTAACCTTGTAGAAAATAATCTCATCTGAAAATGACCATATTGCTGTCAATGTGCTCTGGCCACTCCAGAATTGATATTTTTTATGAGTGAGGAGGTGGTATTGTTGGATGTAATGGACAGTTGATTGTAGATTACTTTTTTAAGCATTTGCCCGAGTGTACAGAGGATGGAGATGGCATGAATTTTCTGTTTGAGGGTGTTTGGAAAGAGGTTTGACAAGAGAACTTTTCCATATGTCTGGCATTTTATTTTGAGTTAAGCAGATGTTATAAATATGGAGAAGAAGTGTGGTAAGGAAGTCTTTCCAGAGTGATAAAAACCAAGGAAGTAGGTTGTCTGCACCAGTGGATGCATTCAGGGGTGTGTTTTCTAGTAGGGTGTCAAGGTCTTTGTGAATAGTTTTCTTAAAATAGAAGTTGGGATAAAAGGACCAGACCTGGATTTGTTGGGGGAGAGGTAGAGGTTGCAGTACTAGGGAGGTGGCCGTATGCCTCGATAAGTTCAGAGATGTCTTTGAGAGGTCTGGATGATAATAGGGGAGGAGTTGAGATCTGTGGATTTTCAGCTAGTGAAAATATTTGCTTCCTTCCAGAAATATTTGGGATTGCCTACCACAACAAGTTGTTTGTTTTTGAAATAGTTCATTTGGTTCCTGCTATTTACTTGCTTAGCTAGGTTACACAGAGAGGTAAAAGCAGTACAATTTTCCAGTGAGGGGTTTTGTCTCCATGAAGACCATGCATCATCACTAAGTTTGAAAAGAGCTTTCAGTTTAGTGGTTATTCAGGGATTTTTGTTGCACAGTAGAGTCAATTATCCAAATGTTGATTATCCAAATAGTAAGTTATTCGAACACAGCCTTCCAAAGTTTTCAGGTAGGAAAAATCATAAAGTCTGAATAAGTAAACATTCACCTGTACATGTTTTTTGACCTTGTAGCCTGCTCATGTGTGAAAATTATTCTTTATTGTCCACTGGAATCACTGAATGGTTGAAATGTTTATTCCGTGTGTGCAAAAAAACAAGGTTTTAGATGTTTTTTTATCTGGTTCAATGTATGTTTGATTATCCGGACAGTTTGATTATCCGAACTATCCTAGATCCGAATTAGTACAGACAATTGACTCACTACTGTATTTGAAAAGTCACTGTGTGAAAGGGAATTTGTCTTGAAGCTGAAGGGTGGAATGTGTGAAAGCTGTGACAGATGAGTTGGGTTTCTGTAAGCTGGCACAGGGAGACCAGCTGAAAGTTGCTAGGTGTTTTTCTTTGAAGTTGTCTGGACTGATGGTAGATCTGGAGTTGTAGAGTAACTAGTTCGGGGGCAGTTTAGGTGACTGGGATAGGCTGCTGAATGAGGGTGGAAGAACAGATACACTGCAGATGATGAGAGAGTTGTTACTGATTAGCATATCTAGGAGGGAATGGCTGATAGTTCAGACATTTATGTAGCATTAGAAGAGTCCAGTTGGGATCTGTATCTGAGGATGCATTTGCTTGAGCAATGATAGTTGGTTTAAGGTTGTTTTTATAAAGAATGAGAACACCCCACTTTGTCTATTGTGAGGTCTTATCTCTTGGGAGTAGCAGGTAAAGTTTTAAAGGAACGCTCTCATTTCACTCAAAACCTCTGTCTACCTGGAGAGTAATAATGCATTTTAACTCCTGTCATGCTTGTAAGGCCTGCACCTATGTGTCAAGCTCCTCTGAGTGTATACATCCATCCATGAATGTTACATATAGGCTTAAGTTTTATGCAAACTGCAAGAGTAAAGACCTGGTTTACCTTGCAACCTGTAATGATTGTCCTTGTTTCTACATCGGAAAAACTAACTGTAGTTTAAAAGAGAGAGTTTTAGAACACATAGGTGATATTAGGAGAAAGGTTCAAACAAATGCCTTGAGTAAACATGTCATTCAGGATATTGAGCATACCTTCTCCTTCAGGATATTACAGTTGACTAGTGTTAGCATTGGGGTGGGGGCTGTGTGTTAAATAGGACTGAGATTAATGAGTTAAAATGGATTATTACTCTCCAGGCAGATAGAGGTTTTGGGCTAAATGAGAGCGTTCCTTTAAAACCTTATCTGCTCTCACGTAGATTTAAGTATCGATCAGGTGCTTTGGCAACAGTGAATTGGTTAATTGTTTAATTACTGTGATTATAAAATGATGTGTTTCTGAGATTTTTATTGTGGAGATTTTGGTCTGAAGAAGTGTTATACATGAAAGCACTTACCTTTTAATAAACTAGTATTTATTGTTTATCAGCTGTGCTGCTCATTTATTTTATTTTTATTTTTATAACAACCTTATAGTCTGGGCAGAAGGGGGCATAGCTAGTAAACCTGTGCTAGCCGTCCCCAGGTGTGTGGGCATGTGTGTGTATGTGTGCATGTGGATGCGTGTATGTGTACATGTGCGTGTGCGTGTGTGTGTGTGTGTGTGTGTGTGTGTGTGTGTGTGTGTGTGTGTGTGTGTAAATCAAATCTCAGAGTGTGTGTGTGTCAGCTACTTGGGCAGGGACACAAAGCACTGGTTGGACAGAGAGGGTGCTGGAGGTTTTGTCTTGGCTACTCATCTGAGATCTCAACCCTATACCTGTGCCAGTGGGAGGTCTTATTGGAGATCTGGAGAAAGAGGGAGAAACTAGGCTCAGACTGACTGTGGTCTCTGTGTGCTCTTAAGGGAAATTGCACTTTACTGTGTGTGTACTTGTCATCCTCCCAGTGTGTACATCCCGCACTGTTGCCATTTGTGAGGATTGAGGCTCCTTCACTACTGAGCCATTGTAGGGGTGTCACAATAATATTAAAAATTCAATTACTTTTGGGATAAAATGTGTTACCCTTGCTTGCATTAACTTAATTTTATCTTCTACATATTGTCTGCAAAATTGTACATCCAACCACATATCTTTGCTTAAATCATACTTGCTTATGATATAATCAACAGGATGCAGTTTATCATTATTCATTAATTGGAACCAATATATCATTTTATTTTCTTCTTTAAATGTAATCATTGTGTCTAACTTTGAAGTAAAAATATTATTTTGAGTGTATGTTATAGGGAAAAGAAGAACAATCCATGCCTTATATGTTGGATTTCTATAAATTAAGCTTGTAAACATATTTAACGTAGTAGAAATAAAATAAAATTCAGTTGTCTGATGACCCCTTTATGAAAAATAATCTTTTAGAAAGCAATGTAAATTATTGTGAAGTATAATATTGTGATTAAAGATTATGTTATGTTTACATTTTATGAAAAGGCATCCTAGAAACTATTTCTACCTGACTGTGAAAATATTATTTATCAAAGAGATATTGTTTTAATAACTGATGATAAAGAATATAATTCTAGATCTGGTTGTCCAGTCACTCCTGCTGTCCAGTCCCTTATATGATGATTGCTTCTCAAGGAGTTGTTGTTCTACATTTCATAAAATAACCTCGCTAAATAACTTCTAAATGTTGATGGCACATAAATGAGTTTACAAACACTCTCAAACTCTTCCCCCAGAGCAGATTTGCATCTTGGATTTTTCCAAGACTGTGTTTACTTAAAATCTTTATGAATCTAAATATAGTCTAATTCTCCTGCAATAATTATTTTTTTTCATAAGCTACAATTCATAGACAAGTACTAGACTAACTGCCCTTGTGGGCCATTTTAAGCCATTCTAATTTCCTACAGAGGTGAAAATCAAGATCTGTGGTTTGTACTTGTTAGGTAAACACTTTAACCAATATGTCAACTCTTGATCCATAGGTAAGTTGTTTTAATTATACAGAGGATTATGATCAGGTCTGTAATCACAGCCAAATGATTATGCATTCTTTACGTTGTTGCCAATAAATTCACTTCAGGATCGAGGTTCAGAGGGTGTATTTTAGCATCCATGTTGAAGAAATATAATAAGTGTTATGATCAGTGAGACCAATCATAATGCTTTGTAGTGCATGGAGATTTATCTGGTCCATGTATTACCTCTTACTTTAAAACAGTGTAGGACTATGAGGCATTTTGCCATCGTTCACAGCCTTTGTAAGCCAATAGAACACTGTTTCTCTTTGCTGTCTGTTTAACAGAGCTAAAATGTCCCTCTAAAGAACAAATACATTTTTTTAAACAAAAAGTATGCCAGAGTGGAGATCAAACAGCTTCTCAAACCTGGCCTACATTCTGTTGCTGCTTTTTTTCTGGTCACCACTCTCCTGTTTATCCCTGGACTTGATTGTAACAGTGTTTAAGGGTAGCTAGTTACAAAAGCTCATTATGCAAGTGCTCTTCTCATTCAGCAAATCAGTTTATCAGAAACAATATTGTTTGATGAATGAAGACTAGTTCACTGCAGTCTCAAAGCAGAACACCAGGTGGTATCTCTACAAATGGCTGAGGTGAAATTCCCCTAGCATCACTAGGCAGATAAAGTTATCTGGACAGCGGCTTGCGAACAGGGATTTCAAAAATGTAAGGAGGCCTTGAATGGTCTACCTGCACCTGCCAGTCTTAATTACATGCCTTTTCTTGTGTATTAATTGGTAGACAATGGTTGGATCTTATAAATAGTGTAGGTGTGCAAATGACAAAATAGTTTTGGTCACAAAAATGGGTGTACTCCTTTGTAGACACAAGGCAAATATACATTGTTATGTCCTGCACAACAATTATTTTATTTTATTTTATAGACAGAGTAGTTCAGAAAAAAACCCACAAATTTGGGCTCCTGGATTATGGAATAATGACAGTATCACTGTTGACTAAGAAGCTCAAATCTCAGGGAACTGTATATGCCAAAATGCTAAAGGAGAAAATAATAGCAGCCTTGTGTGCAATTAAAATGCATTCCGCCAAAGCTGGATATAGCTGGGTAGTGACTACAGGTGCATTACATGCAGCAAAGGAGCTCAACCATCCTCAAATTATGTCATAATTGGATGGAATTTGAAACACTTCAGCTGTAAAAGAGATGCCTGGACCTTGAGGCAGCTGAGAGAATGAAACAGATTAAGGACAAGCTGCTGAAACAGTTAAGGAGCAAAAATGAAAAAAAAAAATGGCATCTACATACAGGGGAGTGGAGGAGGGGTGAACCATAGACACCAAGCTCAGTACTAAATTGTTTTCGCAGCAAAAAGAAGGGAATTACTTCAATAATTTTATTTGGGCATTGCAAAACATGTGCAATCAATACTAAATGAACTAGTAACAATGGGTGATGCTTTTATCTCTCCTTGTCAAGGGTAAAGCATTGCATGCTAAAATAAAAATTAATTATATGGATTGTTATGATTATGATAAAGTTAACATTATTTATGTTAATGTTTTAAGATGATTTCTGAAGCTTACTGAAAAAAATCAGAGAACATGGTAGAATGGCAGATTATGTTCTGAATCATTATATTGAAGAAATAAATACTTTTTTGTAGGTGGGTGACTGTATGCCAAGCCATTATGTTTGAAATGCTAGAGTGCCTTAAGACAACGATACAAATATTCAGTTATTTTTCTGAGAACATGACAATATAGTTAGCTGATTGGGAATGTAAGTCCTCAGACATTTTGGAGGAAACCGTGACCTCTGTCTAATCAGGAAGGCAAAACTGCAAAAGAAATTTGTACTCGGCATCATACCTGGGTATATGAACCCCAAGGCAGCACTGGTAACTTGTACTTATTTTGCATAGGTAAACAGGGGGAAACACTGGCTGATGTACATGACAAGGTCTTAAGGTAAAATGTTCCCCTTTGAATGGAGCAACTAAGGTGCAAATGTCCACAAAGAAGGGTTTAGGAGCAAAATACAAGGGATGAGGCTAACAAAAGTAGCAGCACAGTAACTGAAGTTAGCTTGAAACTGAACAAGGGCTCGTACCTTATATGGCTAGAGAGTAGAGGTACTGTTGTTAAGAGGGATACTGCATCACATTTAGTTACAGTTAATCCTGTAGTTGTTGTGAGGATATATTACATGCTCGACTAGTCCACTTTATTTGAGGTCATTGGAAGGACAACTTTTCAGTTGCCTATGTCCTGGTTACTTTTGAGAAGAGAAAGTGGGCAGGAAACCTAGGAACAATACTATGAAAGCAACATTATCTATCTATATAGACCTCTAAACAAACACATTGAAAAGTGTTTGTCACCATTTTTTATAATTTTGTAGTGCTCACCTCCTAAACCAAGCAGGTGTGTTGTTTACAACCCTATTACAACTTTGTACCTACCCATTTGATCATTAAGACTAGGCTTAAATGTTTAGAAAGCAGCACTTTGCTAGGCTTGTAGTAAAACCATTTTCCATAGGCTTGGAATAGATTCACTCAGGTACCTATCCCTCCAGCGAGACTTGATTATTTGTTAATGTATATTAAGGGATTCACTTTAGAAGATCGAATTCCCAAAATCTCGAACCTCATATGGTTGAGACCAAAAGATCGAGTTTTGGAAACTCGAACTTCTAAAATGAAATGCAAAAAAAAAAAGTCAAACATTGCTTTTGCAGGGGGGTTTCACCCCCTGCACCCCCCATGTGGGGGGCTGTGCCCCCCACACCCCCCTTACTTAAATATACCAACTCTGAGATCGCGCTACAGTGGGGAAAAGGGAAATCTCCCATATTGCACTGTATGCGGAAGCACAAAACGGGAGATTTCCCACTTCCTGTCAACACCACAAAAAAGATAACATTACGTACAAACAGAGCATACAAGAAGCCTTGCCTCTGTGTGCACATAACGTTTTAAGGTAAGTAAAGTGTTATTTTTTAAAACTTTACATATTCGATATACTGAAATGTCGATCAGATGGTCTCGACCATATGACATTCGAGATTTCAGTATTTCGATTATGTAAAGTGCTTCCATATTAAGATACCAAGTGCTTGTGTTTGTAGAGCCACAGGTTTTGAGAGGAAATGGGAGGCCAAATAGAATTGGGTCTGTTTTAGGTCTAAAAGTAAGACAAAGGTCACTTTGGTGCGGCAGGCAGCTATTAAGTATAATGACAGTCATTCTAATGTAGCAGGATAGTTAAAGGATTTAAGCCCTTTAATTTTCTTAGTTAGAAATCTTTGGGGCATTTTTACTTAAACAATATGCTTGAATAAGTACATATGAAAAAAGGGCACTGTATTTTGTAATGTGTCCTATAATGGAAGAGTGCAGTTGATATTCCATCTGAAATTAGCTAGGATTTCTTGACTGTTGTGGAAACTTGATCATATTAGATGGAGTTGTCCAGATAAGTACCCAGGCCTCATATGACTGTGTCTGAACAGAACTACCATTTATAACATATGAAATAGAAGCAGCTTTTTTGTTTACCTTGATACCAGTTTCTGAACACAAACTATGTACAAATATCAACCCTTTCAAGAAATATGTAGTATATGTGGATGAGCGGATAATAGTGCCCAGTTTGCAGTCATCAGCAAACTTGGTAAAACACAATGCTGGCATATTGCCAGATAGACGAGGACATATTCTGTGGTACCCGACTATTTACAATTTTGCACTCAGTGTAGGTACCACTAACTTTTACAAACTGAGACATGTTGGATATCCACTTTTTAATTCTGAAGATAAAATAGGGATTTACATTAGGTTTGTCTAATTTTTCAAAACTAACAGGACTACAGTGTCAAAAGCATTGACCCCTTCAAGATAAGCAGCATGTACAGACTGACCAAGATCCACAGCCTCTGTAGCCTTTTCAAGGAAGTTTACTAGGTTAAGGAGATAGAACTTGCTCTTCACTTAGGATCATTGGTTTTACAAGCCTAATCAGTCTAATGAACATGAATGCCTTACCAAATATCCACTATCCGGCATTACTTCTGTTTTTAATGAGGGTAATCCCAGTTTGTCCTGATGTGCTATTGAAGATAAAAGAGTCATAGAGTCATAGACTCATAGTCAGATCCTTAGAACTTGTATTTCTGGTACAGTTTGACTTACAGATATGCAGGAGAGTCATAAGTGTGGTGTTTGCAGAGCCCTTGTAAGCCAGGCATAGATCACCCCTCAGCAAACTATAGGAGAAAGAGTAGAGGGAAAGGGCTTTAAGGTGAGTTTATTATGCATTGTATTCTTTTTAAATGAACCCTGAGGTCACTGTAGTTACTTCATATGTTTGGTCAGGTACATACTGAAGAGAACATTGTACTCTATGATTATGCTTATAAATGTGGAATACAATGGTATAATGATCTCTTTGGGCATAGATGCCATGTCCTTACTTAAGTTGTGCATCATAAAAGGATTTCCTCACCACTGTGGCCACATGGTGGTTGAAGGTAAGGCTACTGTATATGTGCATATCCAGATCCCTGACCACTGGGTCAACTCTTAAGGGTATATTATCAACAGGGTAATTAGCCAGAATGGTTGACTTTCCAACGGGTACAATTATGCATTTCTTAGCATTCAGTTTAAGACTATGGCTTTGGCACCATTTGGTAGTCAGAGATAGGCCTACTGGAAGAATACTAGTGTCTGCAGGGGAGTCGATGATAACCTCCAGCTTGCAATCATCTGAAAACTTAGCCAGCCATAAGCCTTCACCGGTTGCTTTCATTTCAGAGAAATAGATGCCAAAAAGGTGCAGGCCCAGTACCAAGCCCTGGGGGACTCTGCTAGTGACTGGCCTCTTGGTGGAATTGGCCTCACCTGTTTTGACCTCCTGGGTCCTATCTGTGAACCAGTTGGCTATCTAGTGGGTGAAAAAAGATTTATACCTAAATTAGTGAGCCTTTCTATAATGCCTGGTAGGGTATTCTATCAAAAGCCTTGGCCATGTCAAGGTAAGCCTTGTGCACAGTCTTGCTTTCATCCAATGCTTTAGTGAACCTTTCAAAAAAGTCCACCAAATTTAATAGTCATAACCTTCCTTCAACAAAGCTGAACTGTGATGGGACCAGCGTCATAACTGATAATTGTATCTTACCTTGTATAAGAAATGTATTCCAGAGATGGGGAGATGATAGGTGATCAGCCATTATTTATTTGCTGATGAAAGTTAAGATCTTTGTTTCTAGTGTTGGTTGTACAATATGACCTACTGAGGAAAAATGAAATAAAGGATAATAGGACCTTTAATGGTGCAGTAAGTGAAGCATAAAACTTGGCCTCAGGAATATATGGGACACAGAGAACAGGGACGCATTTTCCATGTTTTTCTGGTAAATAATGCTCTTAACATGCAAAATGTTGGAAGTTCACATTACCCATGGTAAGCTGGAGGTCAAGATCTGTTTACTGAGGTCACTGAGTATTAGTCTAGATGGAATATGGTCCATGACAAATACTCAGGTACGGAGAAAGTGTTTTCTTTACATTTCAAATATGTCTCAGCAACTACACATACATGGAAATGTTCCAAATAGAGAATTGCTTCAAGGCTAGGGACTTTACTATTAAAGTTCCTAGCATTGAGAAGAGCTACCTTAATGTTGACCAGTTTGGGATTTGATAACTTGATTAAGTTGGAATGTCCATTATGTGAACACAGTCTACAATAAGGCACTATGGGTTCAGCAAGTGCTTTAGCCAGTATGTGGAACCCTTTGAATGACAGATACAGTCCATTAATCTCAAAAAAAATAAAAATAAAAAAAAAAATATATATATATATATATATATATATATATATATATATATATATAAATATATATATATCTGGGTCTACTGCTTAACATCGAAAATACACTTCTCCAAAATTAAGCAGTAGATGCTACACTTCAGCGAAAGCCCACTTAAATGAAAGTGCACTTTCGCTGAAGTCTACTACCCAAAAAAAAAACAACACTAAAACATGTTTTTGCAGGGGGGCAAGCATCCCTGCACCCCCCATGTGGGGGGCTGTGCCCCCTACCCCCCTACTTAAATATACCAACTCTGAGATCGCACTTCACTGGGGAAAAGGGAATATTCCCATTCCGCGCTATAGTGTGCCTGCCGAAGTCAATGTTCAAAGTTTCACTACTTTGAACAAGTGGACTCGGTGAAGTGGAGTTTGAAGTAGTGAATCTTCGAACAAATTGATGGAACCCATATTCTATACTCATATATATATATATATATATATATATATATATATATATATATATATATATATATATATATATATAGATACACACATACATATATCTCCCTAACCATATTCAAATGTAACTTGGACAAATGAATGGGAAATTGCAAATTTACCACTGGTTTGGCACCTATTCCATAATGGACAGGCTCAACCTGTGAATGCCTGATATTTATGAGCCTATATCATAACTGTAAAATTCTTGGGTATCGATACGTCAGTAATATTTTGAAAAATTTGGGGTAGCTTGCTTAGTTTTAAAATGATTCTTGGGTTGATAGCTTAGTCTTCACATGTGAATCTATAAGTATGTTGGACTGTTGACCATCTCATCTCAGGCAGATAAATATTGGATCCCACTAGAATATCACCACTTATTCAGACAATTGTTAAATCATTTCTTTATATTTAGGCATCATTCTTGTCAAAAGAAGGATTGCATTCAGAACGACAGTCTTATCTATCCCTGAAATGCATGTTGAATATTTCAATATATCTGTCTGCATGTTCCTTAGGATTTTCCCACCCAGACATTCACTCTCATATGTACGACCACCATGTCATACTTATACTTGTCTTGGGAAAGGGTCACAAGGGCAATTGCAATATCAGTAATCCTGGAATACAAAAGGCAGCTGTCTGCAACCCTGTCTTGTTCCAGCCTGTCGAGTGAATAATTTGTATGTCCAGCAACAGAACCATTAATCACTGCAACATTTTTCCAGAAGATAATTTCTGAGTATTAGATTGGAGAGTTTTCAGTCACTGGTGAATCATTGCAGATGTGCATGGAATAGATGAACTGAGATACTTACTCTGTTTAGGAGGCTTAGGCAAGAATTTCTTAATGGCATCAATGTATGACATTTTAATACTATCTGCCCTGGGAAACAGCAGTGGTATAACTGGAAGTATGATGACATGAAGCTCATGGCTTACTGTAAGGTGGGAGAGGGATGCCTCTATATTATATAGGTATTTACATGTCTCACAGATAGAATTTACAGGACTGATCTGAAGTTCATTATCAGTGAACATGAAGCAGTTACCACTCTGCCTTAGGTTATCAGGTGCTAGAAGTCTGGCAATGGAAGGGGAAGTAGTTCAGTGACACTCCATAATGCCTTGTGTTGAACTGAGTAGCAGTTCTTTGAAAAAATGTTAAGGAAGGGCTAGGGGAGTATAAACCCACTAGATATCTAGAACAGTCATTTTAGTTATATAAATGTAAACGTTAACTGAATGCTGATTGAGTAGTGACACAATAGTATCTACACTGTCAACAGATCCACCCAAGCTGCAAGGATGCTGCCAGCACAGCTAGCAACAACTCGGAATGGCCAGGCGTAGCCCAGCACTGATCAAAGCAAGCTGGTTAAACATCATGTACAATCAAGCCTATTGGGTATAAATGGAATGAAGTAAGTTTGGTAGTGTTGATTCAGGAGGAAGAGTGAAACTTCACTCACTATACTAAACAGCAAATTACCAAACAGGAAGATTAGTTTAGTATGCATTACAAATGAAAATATATGTTCAAAAATCAACTGCAAGTGAAAGCTAGGGGAGTCTATGCACAATGCAAGTGTGTACTTTAGAGCAGTACATGAGCATCAGAAATGTTAAAATATCACTTGAAAGTCTCTCAAACAAGTGCACAACTATACAGCTCCAAGTAATCTAACCAAAAAGATAGCAGTGGTTTACCAATCTGTTTAAAATATATAAAATAACCAAAACAGAAGAACCAATTGGAAACAATTATAATTGAGCTTAAAATGCTCAACAACTAGTAGGATTAACCTTCTCTGTCCTATGTAACCACTACTCTTTCTAATATGGCCCCCACAATAGGCCAAATAGATCATTTACTGATTAGTTTAGTATACAGTAGAAAATGCATGGAAAATGTGTTTTGAGACTAGATCAGTTACAGTGACTGCATTTGCATATATCAGTTCTGCTATGATATAATCTGTGGATTTGCAAATAAGTCTGAAGAATCTGATGGCCTATAACCAAATAGATATGTAAGGGGCACCCATATATAGAGGAGTCACACTGGTTGTGCTCTAGGCATCAGACCCTATGGATGGGGGCAAGCAAGTAATCAATGGTCTTAGAGGTAATGACTCTGGTAAAACAGTAGCTTGTGTACATGCTGCTACCTGCAACCAAGCTTGAAAGGAATCATGTGAGAGTGGTGGCAAGGGTAAGAACCACTCAGTGTCCACACTTGCCATAGTGGCTGATAATGTGGCCTGGACTAGAGCAACAGTGGGTAGAAAGCACTAGACTTCATCTGAAAATAGTGACTTCTTGAATGAGATGGTGGACAACAGTGAGTGAATTTGTTACAAAGATGTCGAAAAGTACTGGATATCCATTACAAGAAGACTTGGTGAGTATTAAGAAGAAAGATATAGTTCAAGTAGGCAAAAGTGTAAGACCCCACTAAAAAAATCTTGTGGCTCCTAAACCAAAATATTTTGGGATAAAAAGTTAATGCTTAGAGTCTAGACTCCTAAAGAAGAGCTAAAGGGAAAAGTGATTCCTTAGCTGGTAGCCAAAATAATGACTCCTCAAGCATTCCTAGCCATAGCCCATAGTATTGCTTTTTCAAGGTATATGAAAATAAAATATACATAAAATAGGCAATGTGATGATACAAATTAGTGCCATCTGTACCAGGGTAAGTGGAGCAGTGCATGTGTAACACATGCCAGCATAGCTAGCTGGAACTTTGCAAAGAATGTTATGTCATTTGACTATCACAGTGATTTGAACAGATGCTTGTGTTAAAAATGTATTTGCTAAGTTGCTTGTGTTAGAAATGCATCAAAAAAGTGGGTACTGCTGAACAGAAATGAGATATACATGCATGTCAGACAGTATTATTATAACTGAATAAATGTATGTAACAGAGAAATCTGGAAAGGAAGAGGTTAATCTCAGTCCAGCTAATTTTGAAAAATAGGTTGAAAATGAAATGGGTTGGTTTAGGCCATAAAGATTTTATCTTGCAGGTCTGATTGCAGCCAGAGGCAAAAATGTCTGGGGAAACCAAGACTAGGAATTGTACTGTATTGTCTTTAGGTGTGAACTAATTGCTGTTCTGGAAGGTTTGAAGTTTTTGAAACTTTTTTATTGCTTTCAGATGCTGCAACAGATCTTAGCAAAGCTCTGGGTGAGCATTATACCAGATTCGGGTGACCAGATGTGATGTCATTCTATAATCAACATTGAAATGTTTTTTTTTTTTACATATTAGTGAGAGATATGATGGAACACTTTGTTTTTCCGAAACTGGCAGAAAAAAATCTCTCACAGATGTCTCACATAACCACAAACCTCATGTTGCTTTGCTGTAGTAAGCAACTCAACACTCATTATCTTGTCTTGTTGTAGTAAGCAACTTAACTAGTGAACAGTAATTCTTCAGTCAGTCAGGAAAATATAGTGAGATTAGTTAAGTATTGTTTTCTGCATCTGTATGAATCTATCCAACTGTGTTATTTTTTTATATCTGTGATTCTGTGATTGAAACTCTGGTGTTTATTGTAACTAGATATTCAGTATTCTCATGTTTTCTATTTTATTATTTATTATTAAATAATTCTATATCTTTCATTGTGGCTGGTCTTTTAGAGAATACTTTTAACATATTAAGAGTACTTATGCTTATTTTAGTGCCACTGTGGCCACCCCTGAAAGCCTTGTTGCATTGGTCAGAATCTACCATTTGTATAGTATCAATTTTACTCAGTATAATTGGGTACCTTCGTAAGAGCCTTAGAGTAGCTGACTGGTGGCAGTGTAATTACCTTATAGTCTGGGCAGAGGGGGCACAGCTGGTAAATCTGTTCCAGCCTTTCCGAGGCATGTGTCTGTGTGTGTGTGTGTGTGTGTGTGTGTGTGTGTGTGTGTGTGTGTGTGTGTGTGTGTGTGTGTGTGTGTGTGTGTGTGTGTGTGTGTGTGTGTGTTTGTATGGTGTATGAAAATGAAATATCCAAGTGTGTGTGTCAGCTACTTGAAACAGGAACATAGTGCTCCAAAGTGGTCAGTGTGGAGTCTTGTTTGTTGCCTGGAGAGAGAGTTCAGCCCCAGGTATGGAGTGTGCTCCCTGTGTGCTCTTAAGGGAAATTGTGCTTGATGCAAACAGCTGCATCTGAAAATACTGTGTGTATCCATTTTTCTTCCTAGTGGCCATCCCTCACTGGTGTCCGTGGTGAGGATTGAGGCTGCTTGTTTACTGGCCCTGAGTAGGGACCATCACAGGCTTATACAAAAATTTGTCTTGTTAGGCATTAGAACAGGTGTGAAAAGTACAGTAATGCTAGTGAGTGGCAGATCATTATATAGATCCATACACAGAACAGACAGTTAAAGGGCATGGTTTTCTAGTAAGGCAAAGAGTTTCCAGGTACAAATGGCAAAAATGTTTATCCTAAGTCACTGAAAATTCAGAGTTCATTAACAAATAAAATGTCTGACAATTGCCACTTGAAATCTGTTTTTCATCAAACTCATTGAAGATGTCTCAAAAAAAACATGCTAGAGTCCTAGAAGGAGGAAGATGTGCAATAATAACTGAAATTATTTTGAAAAAAAAAATGTTTACTTCTTTCAAAAGATGCAGAAGAAGTTGAAGTAAAGCACTAATCAACTTTATCTGTGAAGTGTATCATGTTAAACAAAACATAGAAAATGATATACAAAATAGACAGTTTACTGAGGGAGAAATATATCTTACTTTAAAAAATAAGCTAATCCCTTGCTAATTGACAGTGCAACTTTTTGGCATTCTCTGGTTCTTGAGGGCTGATGAGTGTGATCACAAAAAGGGTTCCTTATTTGACCTCTGGCTTGTTGAATCTTGACTTACCCCGTTGGAAATGTAACTAGGGAATTAAGAATTGCAGTTTCAAAATTCAGACTAAAACCATAGGAAATCCATCTTGAGGATGAATACTTAAAGGCATTTAATTGTTATTTCAAACAGTAGCAGTTAGTTAATTACAGATGATACAGCAGTGACTGCTGAAGGATACCATTAGAGGCAAAGCTTAACTTTACTGCCTCAACTTAGACTGAAAATTCCATTTTAAATATAAAAGCCAGAAACAGTAAGGACACAATATGTCTTCCTTCCAGAATCAAACAGTTTTAGCTTTACATGTTAATACTTTCCTAATTATGTATGCTTTGAATGATTTATTTTCAGTTTATTTTGCAATCTATTACTGATCGCATATTTACATACAAAATAGGCTTAAACATATTTATTTCAAGAAAATAATTTTATTATTCAGCTTTGAATGCTTGTGGCTGATGTATTTACTGTTTAAAGAGTTTTTGCATGTTGCATATACATGCATCTGTGTGACATCCACCCATTGAGAACTGTCAATGCATGTAGCTAACTGCTTCCCTCTAAATATCTAATATGTGCCTTATTTTGCAAATTAACAGTAAAGGGTGTTGTGTTGTTAGTTTTAACTAACTGGAAGCATCTTAACTTAAAGACTCTAGTAGGGAGTTGGGGCTGAATAGTCACAACCCCCCAACATCCACCATTTTAAGAAATATTATGTATGTGCATACATGTGTGTATATGTGTGTGTGTGTGTGTGTGTGTGTGTGTGTGTGTGTGTGTGTGTGTGTGTGTGTGTGTGTGTGTGTGTGTGTGTGTGTGTGTGTGCATGATTGAGTGTATAAATCATTTCGTTTATAGTTCAGTCGCATTTTGTAATGGCAGTAGACTTGTCTTTGTTGGATGAAATCCTTAGGAAGTGTGATTATAACTCTGATATGTAGCTTTGCAGTATGGAGATTTTCTGGGAGTGGCAAATGTTGGCTATTGCCTACAGCAGCAGTGCACAGTTGCTGAATAGTCATAAGGCTATTTGCCATTTGTATACTAACTGGCACCTATAACAGGAGTCAAACCCCATGTTGCTGGTCACATCGTATATCAAATATTGACAGCAAGAGTTAAAACCCATAACCCCTGTCTCTAAAATATTAATTAGTGGAAGTAGGTAGAATTATAATCATTTTTGCCACCCAAGGAATCATTAATTCAAAGTAGTAACAGACATATTGTAAGAGGACCACTAGGCAACATGATTATGCCACAGCATGATTTATCATCACGTGAATGTTTCATAAGGAAATGGGTCAGTTAGGCAGCTTAATGAGACAGGGATAAAAATTATGGCATAAATGAGTGGTGTCAAAGAGCTTGGGTGGTACATCAGTCTGGTATGATGGAAGGAAAGAAGTCCGTTTTTAAAAGAAGACAAACATTTACAAGAAATGGCTTTTTAAAGATGGCTATAGTAAGGCCAATTATTTAAAAAAGAAGCCATGCAGAACTATAATACAAATGAGTATGTACGATAAAAAAAATAGTAAAATCAAAGCTCATCTTGCAGGCCAAGGAAGACACAGGCATATGGAAATGGTAAGAAATTAGCAGAATACGCTTCGGCTGCTTTGGCATAACTGGAAGGGCGTGGGAGGAAACTATATTCTGGGGAAACTATCAGATGTCATTTGAAACTGTAACAACTTCAGCAAAATAATAAACAGGTCCTTTAACTATGAATTTACAGAAGAAGGTGTCTCAAGTAGTGGAATACTAATGATATAGGTAGTGACAAAGTGAAATATAAGACAGTGGCTGGGAAGAAAGCCAAACAGGTATGCAAGCGAAATCAAAACTGAATCTTATAATAGCTTTGAAACCAACTGCATAACATTGCTAAGAAACTCCATGCACAAAAGGACATTTTCAAGTCAGGGTTAGAAATTACTGTCATCAATAACTTATTTCACTTCTGGTGTACTCCAATTCTCTATCTATGGATCAGTCCTTTACTCTGTATTTGTCAAAACCCTTCCTCAGGAATTCCACAATATTAAGAAGGTTCTGTTTGCTGAGGATGTATTCCTGCTTTTATCCTCTGATGCACTGTATAACCTCCAAAAGTATCTATAGGAAGACTTTAGCAAAATATATTAGTTGCAATCCGTTCATCTTCTCACCTTTAAATTTTCTAAAACAAAAGTAATGTTGTTCAGAACACTCCTGTAGAAAATAGACATTCATAAAAATATCAGGCTATACCACTGAACTCAAGTCTTTCATTTATTGCATATACCGATGTCATTTTCTCTGTATTACTCCAACAATTAAAACTCTCATGTTATCTATCTCACCTCTTGTAGAGTTAGATATTACAGCTATTAAAATATTTTTATACCAAAATTAGAATACTGCCTTCATCTGATTGTCTTATATGACTATAAATATAGTCATTGCCTTCAGAAAATTCAAAAGAATTTGTTGATTTACTAGTCTTGCACATTCATGCGTCCATCAGCTTTACCCCATCAATGTTTTCCATGTCAGTCTTAAAATCTAAGCTGCTGTTTCTTACTTCCACTTTTAAACTAAGGGATCTAAACTTCTACCCCCACTCGTTTTCTTATTATGACCATTAATTACTATCTCCTGCAAATCTCAGATAGGAGCTCCATCTTCCATCAAATGTCACCCTACACATTAAACTAGATAGAAAGTCCTTTTCATAAAGTTGCCCAACTGTGTTGACCTCTATACCCCCTAAAATACATAACATTCTCCATCATTCCTCCTTCAAATTCTCCCTAAAAACTTTTCAAACAATATAATGCAAATGCTCCATGCAAATCCCCACAACACAGCCTTATCCAGAATCAAGCTCTGTCCAAAGATTCCTATAAATCATAGTTTAAATCTATTAATAAATACAACTTACGATTGCCCACAAATTACTGTACCCAACCTAGTAACACCCTATACTTTCACAACAACTTCTACTCCATTATAACAATCTCTCTCTCTTTCCTCCTGCAAACTTATGACCAAACCCATAAAGGACCACAACTTAGCTGGTGACTCTTTTTCACAATACTGTAGGCAGAGTAGAATTTTTTTGCTGAAAAGAGTTAACACTAATCCTCCTCTTCCAACTCTAAAACAACAAACAAAAAAAGATTTCCAAAAAAACCACTGTCAGGCTAGTAGTACTCTCCTAACTCTTCCTCCTACTCTCTCTTACCTTTTTAACTTCATTTTTTCTGAAAACTATCTTCTACTATGCTACTTTTTCTGCTGCTGTCCTCTATCTCTTATGACTCCTCTTGACTCTTCTACTTCTCTTCCCTTCCGAGCTTTAACTGTTATCTCTATGGCTGTGATTATGTTATGTTGTCTTTTTTTTTCCCCCTCTACTTGAAAATGGACAACATTTTACTGTGCATTTTGCATATACCTTATTCTGGAAACAGTCATTGTTTGCCTAAATGCAAAACATTTAATATTGTAAATAACACTGAAAATGGCCATTAGACAAGTCCACTAGTTTTGCAAAACTGATAGTCTGGATACTAAAAGTTTTAGCTCTGTTTCATTAGGGGAAACACAGATAGAATTATACTTTTTTCCCATGTTAGAGCAGGTCTGCAACTCTTGTCTACATCATTCTAAAATCTGTGGAAGACTTTTTCAAAGGAGCATGGTAAAATTAATTGAAAATAATCCTCCTGCAGATGGCCAGGGATAAGAATTCACAGGGCATGTGTTGTCAATCAAATGTGACATGGTATTGTGACTATGTCACCATGGTGGTGAAAATGTGTACCCCATGCATATACCTCTCAACTGTACAGATTTTTGCAGAAAGTCCAGATTTTGCCTCATATCTTTGATCTATTTCTCATAAAATTCTGGCTTTCTGCCAAATCACTGGCAAATCATTGAGGGTTGAAGTCAGAAAATGAATGCAGTCATTTGAGTTTCAGACTTCATACCCTTCAGAAAATTCATGCTAATGCAAAACCTGTTATTCTATCAACGTTTTAAGTTTGTAAGAGCAATATTTAAAAGGATTCCCTATTTTTTGGCCTTTGCCCCCCCTCCCCCATTATTTATGGCTTTGTCCAGATTTCTTGCTCTAGGAGTTTGAGAGGTATGCTCAAGCAAATTTCAAAAGAGACTGCTGTTGGCTTTGTAACATAAGAGAGAAGGGGTGCCCCATGATGATAAGAGGTACAAAAAGCTGGCTGAGTGATAAGTAGTACCAATAAAGTACTGCAGTATTAATTTTTAGATGATTGGTGTTTATGTCAGATATGCTGGCACTGAGTAAGATAGACCTTCTCTCTGATGACAGACAGACCAGTACAACAGTTGTAGTTAGAAAGGAAGTCTCCAGTGAGGCATCATGTAGTTTGCAGTATGGAATAATTAGAGGCAGTGGGATTTTAATGCAAAAACTACAAGGTGTTGGACATGCAGATAAATCATGCATGAACAGAGAGATATAAGTCCAGAGAGCAGAAACTAGTCCATGCCACACAGTCATCTCTATAATGACTCTTAAAGTGCAGTGGGAAAGGGTAACATCAGAAATCAACAGCCTCTTAGAGTATAAGGACTGGGACTCCACAGGCATTAAAGTTCTTATCTCACTGTACAGGCCATTATCAGGAGCCATACTACAAGTACTTTGCATGGTATAGGTATGTATGCAGTGATAAGGAGCTCAGGCTGATAGAAAACATATCATGAAAAGTTATCAAAATGGAGAGGGGAAACTGACAGCCTAGATTTAGAGGATATGATGCCAACTGGGCACACATAGATTGAAAGAATATGCAAGAAGATATTATGATGTGAACACATTAGAAAGTCATAGAGCTAGTGCAAGATGGAGAAATAAAGAGAAATGGTAGGAAACATAAGAGTGCTTGATCTCAGAATAAATTTTATTTGATGGACAGGGTGGAAGGGCTTGCAATATAATGTTGCTGCTCATGTCAGTTACAACAATCAAACATTTCATAGGTACAAGAAGGATGTTGCAATGGAGAGGGAGTGAAAGATAATTTGAAATTAGATATACCTTTTTGATAAATTCTAATTTCAAGTTTTCTTCCTTTGGCTGTTGGGATCTGTTGTTGGAATCTTAAATCAAAACATAACTAAGATACAAGATGAATAGCAGTCCCACTTTGTGTTGAAAAGATTTGAAGAAAAAAGCCACTCCAGTATATCAGAACTACTGAATGGTAGTATTATGTTTTAGAACACAGAATGAAGGAAAGGTAAATCTCATCTGAATGTGCCATATTTAACCTGCCTATTCCTTTTCAAACAACTGAAAATATCCCCCAGGATTCACGAATACTCCTTGTAAGAGTAGAGGAGTCTTGCACGGAAACGCCAGTGTAAGAGTAAGACGGCAGTGCGCCATTCATATTAATGAGGACGCGCTGTCTCAACTCAAAGGCTAACACGGAACATGCACGAGTGTAGGGGGCGTGTCGGACTGCCGAGCAGTCCAAAATTCCATGCCCCATGCAATTCTCACAATAGGGAAATGTCAACTGACATGAGCGAGTCCGCTCAAATGTGTACATACCCAACACTACACTCCCCCACATTCTAAACCCCAGTACAATAATAAAATATAAAAACTATTTTTTTTATTATTCCCGATATAGCTGCCCGTATTTACGCGTGTTTGCGTGTGTTTGCCTATTGCTTATCTACAGTTAGCAGTCAAGACATCGAAGAGGATAATAAGAAACTTATATGCCAATTAAGCAAAATAGCAATAGCGTAGTGATAGAACATTCGCACTAAGAGGAGGCATTTCCGGCTCGATTCCCACCACTCCCCTTTTTATTTTCTGTTGGAAATCTGTATATGAAAAGAATTCCTGACATTTACCAATGACATTTTAGTAAAAAGCATTGAAATGGTCTATGTAGTAGTGAATGAATTTTATATATATATATATATATATATATATATATATATATATATATATATATATATATATATATATGAAAGTGAAATGGTTATGCATACTGATGAATGTATAAGTAATGTATCTTAAGCAATGTGAAGCACTGCTAAGCAAAGTTTATCAGTATTAAGCACACTTCAGTATAATTGCTCATAGCTTATCACTGCTTTAACTAGCGCAATAGCATTGCACGGAGCTGCACATCGCGCCAACTAGCACAACGTCTGGCAATGTTGGGCAATGTAGAGCAACGTAGAGCAACAATGGGCAATGCAGAGCAACGTAGAGTAACATAGAGCAACGTAGAGCAACGTCAGGCAAAGTTGAGCAAAGTCGATAAAACATAGCCAAACCTCCTAGCTGGTCTGGCCAGTAGTGAAATAAAAAGCAATGACAGGCCTCAAACCCAGGATACTGTGCACCATTATCACAGTACTGAACCACTAAGCCATGACAGCATTTCATAAGTATGCACTTTCAACACACACATACATATCAATGTAAGTTTACCCATTGCTAAGCAGGTGTACCTTCAGCTGTGTTTTTTCAAAACTGACCAATCACAAATAAGTAAGAGAAATGATGCATATTTAAGCTCCATAAGCAGAAATACTAGCCATAACTGGTTGTAGCTCCCATCTGCAGGCAGCAATGGCCAGTGCTGGAGAGGGGTCTCGTTTTCGAGCACAATGTTGGGGCATTGAGGAGTCAAAAGTAATGGTTTGGCTCCTTGTCCACAATCATGAGGATAGACTCATGCAGGGCCAGTACCAGGGCACCCACTACAAAGCGGAAGCCTGGGATGGTCTAGCTCATGAACTCACCAATGCCACAGGTGTCCCTTGGACTGGTGAGCAGGTCAGACAACACCACGCAGACCTGAAAAGACGCAAGGCAGATTGACTGGACCAGTGGATCCAGGAGGCCAGTGGGATGGCAAATGCCCCACTACTGAGTAAGTAGCCATGGAATTAAGTATGTAAGAATTGCTATTCTAGTGTATACCATGGATAGGTGTGTCTCAATATCACTTCAATTACTTCACAGCTGCAGGTGTCCATGCTGCGAATCAGCAAGCCTATGCAGATAGGCTGCTAAGGCTGCACCACCAGGCAGGTTAGTAAGTATTCTGCTTGTACTGTTATGTAAAATAAATGAGAGAGCCTGAAAAAAATGTTTAAACACAATAAATAAAGGTATAATAATTATCTAATAATTATTCTGCATGTACTGTCATATAAAATAAATGAGAGAGCCTCTAGAAAAGTGTTTTAAGTCTTTAATAAAGGTATAATTCCTGGAGTATGTCTGTGTCATTTTCTTTGATATGTTGTTGTACCATTGCATTATAGAAATAGTACTGTTGTATTAAGCGCTGTTAACACACAGTCGGGTAGGCCCATATAAAGTGGATGAAGGAAGTGCCAGTAGCTTTTAAGCATATTCACAGTCCTCAACTGTTGGTTCATGCCCAGCATGTACAGGTTAATCCTGCACATGAGTAGCTTGGTATTGTGTTCCCCAGAAATGTCATTGTGCTGCCAGAAATGTAGGGAGCTGTTAACATATAACTGATAATATCACCTAAACATATATAGATAAGTATATGACAGTAGAGCTGTCAGTGTACCATCTCAGCAGTAGTGTGTCTGAGCAACTCACAAAATATGTAGCAGTAACATCTGCATCCCAGACAGTTTGTATATCAGATACAGCCCATGTATATAAAGATCTAGCAAAACCCATTTCCCAATTTAAGGAAATTGGGTAGTGTAATATTACATGTAGGGGATAAATAACTGCAGTTAATAGGAATGTAGTGTAAACTAGAAGGATATGTAAGTTGTTAATGGAGCTATCATTTTCTACCCTACCGTATGTGCATAAAAAATGCAATTCCACACCTCAATGGGTATGTCTAATCTCAAAACATTTGTTGGGACATATGTCCTATTGGTTTTTAACTATCTACATTTATTTTGATGCATGTGCCTTGTTCAAATGCCACAATATTGGTGGCCTGTTGCCATCAATTAAACCTGCATGCTGTTGTAATGACCACTGTTGTCCCATATATGCATGTGTCATGCTTGCTGTTCAACTGTTGGAACTCTGGTGTGTTGGGTTAATGGGAATACTTCTGCATGCTGTTATAATTAATTGGGAATGCTGTTGACTGTTACTAACCCATATTTTCATTAGATCCTCCTAAACACAGAACGTATGGGAAGGCCGGTCCCAGCCGACCCACCTGTCCCAACTCAGCTGGCGATGGCACCTGGCACCAGCAGGTCCGGTGCCCAGCCTGGGACCTCCTCCTCCATTGGCTCTGTGCCACCTTTGGGTGGAAGCGCTGCAGGTGATGGGGCTCATCCCCCCCATGCAAGCATGGGTGGAGGAGGGCCACCTATCACACTCTGAACAGTCTGGGCTGTGGTGCGTAGGGAGATCGAGCGGTCTGTTGCTGATCCTCTATGCCAGCTTGAGGCACGAGTGGCTTGACTCATGATTGAGCCTGCCCCTCCTACGTAGCCCCCAGCATAGCCAGCCTCTGGGCTGTGAAGGTGCAGTGGTGACTGCCCATGGGTGGGGATCTCATTTCCACTGTTGCCATCTGTGGGCTCATGGGCTTGTGATTTCCAAACATGTTTCCCCGTCAATGGTGTTCCCCCACCACATGTGTCATATTCCGCCATTGTATGCATCTTGTTTGTCTTGTCTGTTAACCTCCCCAACCTACCTCCCCAAATATACCTACTTCCCCTACCCCACTTTCCACTCTCACCTAAAAAAAAGAAAAAAAGGGCAATCTGCTCCCAAAAAAAAATTACGCCCCATATATAGCTGCCCATTTTGCACACATGTCCGCTGGACACATAAACTGATACTTAATTGGCAGTACAACATACTTTGTTGTCCTCACCCCTCTCACAGGGGTTGAAGGTTTCATATTTCCCTCCAAATTTAATGCATATGCACAGCTGTTGTTGTTAAAGAAATGGGCAGCTATGGGCCTTCCCTACCCCATCCTGCACATCCCGAGCTGTTTTCCCTACTGTCTTCCCCTCTTTGTGCCTCATTTTCAACACTTTCCTATCTCCTCATTTTCTTTTCTTTCAAAGAAATGAGCACGGGGGTTAGCGGGAGTAAGCACTTTTAAGCAGTAGTCAGCGGGTTTGCGCGAGTGTGTGCCTGTGTGCGCTTGTGTGCGCTTAGCTAAGCATCGTGCAAACCCACGCAAACCCACTTACAACTGCTTAAAAGTGGTTTAGTCACTCTGTATGTCAAGGCCCTTGTTCTGCTCAGCAGCAAAATAAAACACCTCTGTCAGCCTCGAACCCTGAACCTTGTACACATTAGACTGCATGAAGTACTCCTAAGCCATGGTAAACATACAACAAATTGGTGTTGAAATAAATAAAGCATGCATCAGAATGAGTGAATGTTAAGGACAAACAGGAATGCCATAACACAAATCCTGTTCTGTGGATTTTTACCAGCATTTCTTGGGGAATTGCATTACATGACTGTGGAAAGAGAACCAGCCATTCTAGCAGGAAATAATGTTACAGCAGCACTTTACAACCCCCACACAGTATCATAGCAGGACAAACACTAGCATATCTGATTATGGCAGAGGCCATACTTCCCAACTGTGATTAATTTTCAGGCATGTCCCTGATTTTGAGACAGGTTTTAGCTGTGTCCCTCTGAAACCTTCTGAAAGGTACTGACATTAGGCAGAAAGGTGGGGAATTACACTTAATGAATAATGACAATAAGTAAGAGTTAGACACTGCTTGTACTTCAGGAAATGTGTATTAATCCATATGCTCTGGTTGTCTCAAAGTCTCAACTTAATGTCTCTAATATTGTAAAGGTGTACCTCACTTCTACCTACTTTTCCCTGAGTATGTTCAAATATGTACCTGAGTGTTTGAGAGGCCTGGCAGAGGCAGAAACACACAGGCATATCAGCTATTCTGATGTTACACACTGTGCAAATAGCTTTGGAAGGAGTACCAGAAGCATACCCTTATGGACAAGTACAACACTGAAATACCAAGGGATGTAGCCATGTACTGGTAGCAACCAACTGTGACAATGCCATTGTTCCAGTGCTGAAAAGACCGGTTTGGTGCACAGACAAAGAATAATAGGCTAACCTATGGCTACCATCTGGATAGGTCCACATTTGGGAGCTACGCAGACAGACTACTTGCCTTGGTAAACTAACAGGTACACAGCAACCTTTTAAGTCCAGCTAGATAAAGATCACACATTAATACATAATGCTTTCTGTCCTTCTGAACCCCTACCCAAATGTACAATATACCTGTGTGTTCAGGGTCCACCAAGGATGTAGGTAGGCATACTCAGTACTGAAATTTGTCCAATTTCCTTGAGCAGCCTGTGCTAATGTTAACACTAAAAAAGCACAAACTGTTCAAAAGTGAGTAAATTAATATTCAAAGTATAGCAGTTCAGAAACAGTTCATGTGCCAAATGAATACATCTCAATAACTACTTTATATGGCAGTTAATTGTATAAGTAGAAAAGAAACTACATACTCCCATGTATCTTGTGTTAGCATTTGTAGGGGTGAGTACAATTCTACGCTGACAACTGTGTAGTAGAAGTGGCAACATTCAGGTCTGAATACAACATTTAAATCACTGGCTACACCCCTAGCTTCAGATATAAGAACTATACCAACCTTCTGACTTACACAACGGTGTCCACAGCAAACAAGCATGGGCCACACTTTGGAAAGCTGAAAGGGCTATGCCTACCTGACATAGCAATTTATAGCATTGGGTTGCTATGGCAGTGAGTACTGCAATTACCACACAGAAGGCTGCATGCAGTTACCAAATGGTGGCCACCAGTCGGTGCAGAGGCTATCACATGCACATGTGCAGATACCTATAAAAGCAGGCTGTACTTGCTGGCCACACGTGCAATCATTCCATTGCAGATGCTGAGAGAGAGAGAGAGAGGCAGCGACAGAGGCAGAGACAGACATAGAGAGAGAGAGAGAGAGAGAGAGATACACACACGCACACCCCCACCCACACCAGGGGAAACAAAAAACAAAAAAAAGCCAAAGACACACCAAACTGAAAACTACAAACACATACAAAGGAAAGGTATGCAACAGATATGTATTTACTGGCATGTAGTAGATGTATTTGAAGACTACTCTACATACTTTGAAACATCAATATGTGGCAGCAGTATGTATCTATGCACAGATGCCCTGCATAACTACTGCCATGGACAAATCAGTGTGTAGCTGTGTGCAGTGGGACATAACTGTGATATATGTAGCTCAGCATTAAATGTCAAACATGTGAACCATGTTATCTGTGGTCTGTACAGCAGTGTGGACAATGGCTGTTTGGGGGAGTAACGCATACAGCTATATAACCATGGATGTGACAGAGTAACACATGCATGATAGTCATATCAACGTGTAGCTTAGCACTGGCAACTGCTGTACCAGGCTAGTATGCTAATCTAGCATTTTCAGCTATGTATACACCCTCTAATATTACTGTGTGCTCACATGTGACACCTGTTCATGTTGCAGCAAGGCCCAACAGGTCAGCCGTGAGATCCAGGGACTTACAACAGTGTGGACCTTGTGTGTGTATGGCACACACATACGGAGAGATATATCTGTGTCACATATATTAGCATCTGTACATGTGCAAAGAGCAAGGAACATACTGCAACTGTTTCTGAAGGTAGGTCATATATATGTTGGTGAAGATTTTTATTTGCATATATGTATGTAGGTAGTAGTGTGTGGCAAACAAGACAGGATACAGTGCTGGTATATGACATGTGGTGGTTAAATGCTGTGGGTGTGATTTGTTAGGTTTGCAGTGTTGGAGCCAGTGAGGCCTGCTAAAGCCACATGGGCTGAGAACACCTTCAATGCATTTGGCACAAGACTGTGCAATATCATTACATAACTGTATATTTCACATACTTTGCATAATTGATATTCCCACCATGAAAGGTGTACTGTATATGTGCCTATATGTATATCTATATGTACACCAATGGATGTTTATATGTATGTGTGTGTGTGTGTGTGTGTGTGTGTGTGTGTGTGTGTGTATATATATATATATATATATATATATATATATATATATATATATATATATATATATATATATTTATAGGCAGAGAGAGAGAGAGAGAGACAGATTCATATTTACTGCGACAGATTCCTGGTGACAAAGCCATGACCTCAAACTCAATGTCGGAAATTCATTGGCATCCCTTTTGCTAAAAACTCTGTACCCATGAACTACCACATAGGTGGTAGTCGACTTAACACCAAAAGTGTGATAAGAGACCATGGGACACAGGTGGACAGTAGTCTCCCCCTTGATAATCACAGTGCCACACTAGTCATGTAATCTGTCTACATGACACACCTCACCACAAGAGCTGTGTCATCCAGGGAAAAAGAGGCCAGTGTTCCCCTCTACTCATCACTCACAAAACCCATTATAGAGTACAATGCCCCTTCTGGTATGTACCTCACAAGACATCTACAGCAACTGGAAAGGCCACAGACATACATCACAAAGAGTAATACTGTCAAACAGATGCCCTATGCAGACTGTCTCACACAACCACAGCCAGACTGTGTCGCATACCGGCAACCCAGAGGTGACCTCTGCCTAACATACAAAGCTATGTCAAACCCAGAGCTGTTGGACATGCTCCACATAAACAGATCACAATCCCTACGAGCTACATGCTCTAGGGACCAAAACCTTGTCACCTCAATAAACAGAGCATGCTGGAGGGATAGATTCCTATCTCAGAGACATCCCATACTCTGGAACAAGCTACCTATCAATAGCAAACATGAATAGTCTTGATGATTAGATGGGAGATAGGAAATACACCCTGGGAATCACCTCTGTGTCTCTGCTTGACAGGGGCACATGACATTAAATTACTTGGGTGTCAAAGGCCAGGATACCACCTGGCTAGGCTTCTATAGGCCCTAGGGCCAATAGCCTATTACCTACCTATGAACCAATACACACCCACATATACTTGTTGCAATAATTGCTATGTGAGGTTGACTGAGTGTGATGGTGAATGTGTTGGTGAATGTGTCACAGTTGTGTATATGTGGGATAGCTTAGTGGGAAACTGTTTCTGTCATGGTATTATGTGTCCTAGCTCTGATCCCAGCAAAAGATGTGTATGCTATTACTAGCCAGAAAAAGCAGTATGGCATATGTTCTGACACGGTCCCTTTGAGTTAACTGGGGTGTGCCATTGGAGGATAAAGCAGTACATATATGCTCATTGACTGGTATTGCTGGTGAATCAAACCCCTGTATGAACTGTAGTATTACCTGAAGCTGTAGGCCTAAAGAGCACAGTATGGTGTTTGTCCACATTGCTTGGAAACACTGTTTTGTGTGTTCCCTGTAGTCCTCACAGATTACATACCTCAGGCATAAGGGTTTGTAAGTAGTGACACACAGTACTGTATGGTACACACGTAAAGCTCATCTGGGTCGCCATACCTCTGTGTCCTGTATGTATGTCTGACGTGTGTGTGGGTATGCCTGTAACATGCCCTCCGTCATATGTGTGTTACAGGATATAAGTGCGTAACTAGCAACATGTATAGTCTAGTACAGCAGTATGCCACCTATATTCACGAATGCGCACATATTGTAGGCAGGGGTTTTCCATCAACAACTAGTGTGGTATACTGGTAATACTGTAACTGGACTTTACAATCATTGCAATGGATTACATATTTCATTATGCATTAGCTTTATATATACCTCCTGTGGCTAGGTGGTGCATTGTGTCGCATACAGTGTGCTATGTACTACTGCATAGTCTTACATAGTGGTTTCTCTTTGTTGCTGTCCAGAAAATGTTTTAATATATAGAGCATATCAGGCACTGTCAGGCAGTTGTGGGTTGAGCACTGATATGTGGTATCGAAAGTGTCTATCCTATGACAGACAATAGTTTGCTATTTATGGCAGTTCAATGATATCTGTACTGTAGAATGTTAAGTGTGCCACATGAGTTGCTCACACATATTGTTTCATTGTCTTCCAGGGTCATGGCCCACCATCGCAATCCTGCCTATAGTCATGCAGAGGATGAGATATTAACCACCTGTCTCATCCAACACTACACCCTGCTATTTTCAAGAACCAGCCAGGATCAGCATGAGCAGACTGTGCTGTGGCAAGATGTTGTCCGTAGGATAAATGACATAGGCATGCATAACTGGACATATGAGCAGGTACGACATCACTGCAGTGATTTACTTAGACATGTCCGCAGCGTGCGTCTTAGTCTGGAGGCTCCCGACCAACAACAACAACAGCACACATGTATCATCACGGAGGCCAGAGCCCCCCAGCAAATTCATATGAAGCGTGCAGGTAAGATGGCATAACTATAGACTAATGTTACCTCTATTGTTAGATCATGCATATGTGAGATGTGTACTGTGTAGTTAGAAGATGTAGAGCCTGGTGTTGTTTAATACTGATAATTTGGAACATGATGTATAGGCCTGTGACTGTCAACCATTGTGCTACTGTAAGATTGCAAACCCACAGTAGCAATGCCACAGTTATTGCCACTGACAAACTGTTTCATATCCTTGTAGGTCCCTCTGTTGTGACAGCAAGGCAGCAGACCCATGCTGGTGAGTGTGTTCTACATTTAATATTGCAAATAAAATGTGCATGTCATAGATGAGGTGTAGGCCATGTACACATGTAACACACCTACACATAATGCATGCTGTGCATGTTTGCTGTGAGACTATGCACATCTCAGTAACGTGAGTGGCTGCCTCAAACACATGCAATACACAGAGCATCCCAAACAATTGTGGCTACACTATAGTGGACATTGGATAGGCAGTCGATACACATGCACATGACATACACAACTCCGTCATACGCAGTACATGTTAATATGCTACACATGGCATATTCAGACACACGCTGTAAGGTCACACTCCAGTATCCCAAATGTCATCCACACAGCACACATAATATACCTGAGGGGTAGAGGCCTATCATGGGGCAGTGTGACACTCTTCAACACACAACACATTCATGTTAGGCAATGCTCCCTATTGGGCACCTTACAAACCCATGTAACAACTGACTGTGAAATGGTGAATGTAGCCATGGTACTGCGGTTCAGGTACAGCATGATAGGTGCCAGTCTGGCACACATAAGTAGCCTTGAGTGACCACATGATGCTGCATGATGATGGATCATGGTACAACACGCCATCCAGTTACAGAAACCACAGTACTACACATAGCATTCATTGCTATACTCCTCAATGTTGTGTGTGTGCAAACATATGCACCTATACACAATATGCATAGCAATCACCATTTGCACAAAGTGACACATATATGTCTTGTAATGTTATTGAATGTATAGGTCACATGACTCACATTGGGTATGTGTGATGTTTAATGCTGCAATAGTTGTGTTGTAGCATGCCATGTCATGGCTGGCACTGGCATGTCCACAATATGTTCTACACTCACCATAACTACTGTACAAAGGCTATGTTGAGCAATGGTATTCCATCAGGTATACACGCACCACTCATCCTGTGTGTATACATAGCATGCATGAGCTAAACCTGTGTCCACAATTATCTGCTAAAGATACAGACACTCTAATCAGTAATGGATATCTATGTGATACACAGATAAACATCCATCCATGGTATGTATACCTGTGAGTGATGGTGTACAGCACATTGAAGAGCTTGTAATACTTTCATAGCAATGTTGTGTCCATGTACACATTGCATTCCAGGGTGAGGCCAATCACTGAACAACAACACACATGCATCAAAGCCATGCATACTGTTATTAGCAAGGACTGTCTACACTCGCACTGCATGCTGTTGAGCAACACACGTCCTGCATGCTGACACGTGTGATATGACTGTTTTTCTTGTGATACTGTACCCCACCATCAACCACTATTGGGTATGTTCTGCATTGCTGGTGGTGTGTGTGTGTGTCTCTGATTTAGTGAGGAGTGTAGTTGTGTGCTTGTGTGCATGTGTGCATGTGTGCATGTTTGCATGTGTGCATGTGCGCATGTGTGCATGTGTGCATGTGTTCATGTGTGCATGCATTCATGCGTTCATGTGTTCATGTGTGCATGTGTTCATGTGTGCATGTGTGCATGTGTTCATGTGTGCATGTGTGCACGTGTGCACGTGTGCATGTGTGCATTTGTTCATGTGTTCTGACATCATGCACAGGTCATAAAGTGTGTTTCCTGTCTTCCTCTCACAGGTGCTGAGGTTGGGCTGGTTCACTGCAGCAGGGAACCTGATGTCACTGACACAAATAGTGATAATGAGGATAGCTGTGTTGAGGCACAGGCATGTTTGCCAGGGTCTGTCATTGAGCCAACAATCGACAGTACACAGCTGTCCACCCCATCCATGCACACAGTCATACTGCCAATACATCCCTCATCACCACTGCCCTTAGCTGAGGGACAGTCTACAGTCAGAAATGACCAGGACAGTGTGGTACCTATGGCACATGCATCCGGACACAGCAGCCATACCCAGAGGTCTGGAACGGTACCACATAGGCAGATGCCCAAGGGTTCACGTCAGAGCACTGCTGGTCATCATGCCCCTGGCAGATATGCCACAGGTCTTACAACCTCACGCATGTTCCAGGCTGTCTTGGAGGCACAGGCACATATGGAACGGTAAACCAGACAGGGACTAAGGGCACAGAGGGCACATAACACCACTTTAAATGACAGTATCCATGAACTAGCAGGTGCCATCCATAATTACACTGAGGTCATGGATAGATGTTGGGGGTGAGACATTAGATGTCCTCCGCAATGTCATGCCCATGTGTCAGGACAGTGTGGGACAGGTGAGACGTTGATGTGGATGTATGCCAGCAACATCAGCAGCTGGTAGTCACCGCAGACATCCCTCAAGTCACAGCTGCTCCTGTAGTGCCAGTACCAGCCCCAGCAATGTTGTGGGTGGGCTGTCCATAGACCATCCTAGAAGACCATGTGCACATGGCTCTGGACAGTCCCAGCAGGGACCTGGGTCCAGTGCACATATGTCTAGCTCTGAGGATAGTACTCAGTCTGGCTCAGTACCTGATACTCTCAGTAGCACCCCTGCGAGACACAGGTACCATATCCATGGCCAGAGACGGTGATCTGTAAAGCCTGGCAGGTCCAGTCTGTGGCTGTCCCACAAATCTCCATATATGGCAACCACATGGTGGAACTGTGTGCATGCAGACATACACATACATAAACCAGACACCTAGGGCTAACACATACTCGCACACATTACATCAACATTGGCCCATACCAGTACTCTTGGCCCTCACACACACACACACACACACACACACACACACACACACACACACACACACACACACACACACACACATACATGTCGATTGTATGGCTCAGTGTAGGCCTCTGGCAAACCAACAACACACCCTGTGCATATGATGAAACCTGTGCCACCTCCTGTCGTCTGTAACATTGATGCAGGAACAGGCTAACATGGTGCTGATGCACAGGGTGACTTTATAGCAGTATAGCAATGTTAGCATGTTGTCAGCAGTAAAGTGTAATGTTATCCTTGAAGGTGTAGCTGAGCAGGCTTGATGCATTAAAGCTATGATTGTCAATGTAGTATTGTTTACACCAGTGTTAATCCCAATAGTGTATTGTCTGCCCACGTGCCACTTGGCTGATGTGTGTAGTATTGGCAGCATGTGTTAGAGAGTGGACAGTACATGCGGGATGTGTGCAGCACAGGTCTGCAGGTGTACATTTGTGATCATGGTGGAGGTGCACTGTCTGCATGTACGTGCATAGTGGACAAATGGGCAGGGTGACATGCCCTGTATTACATAGTGTCAACACTCCATAGTTTCTATTGGTGGCCAGTATGCATTGTACTACACACATTTTGGAACTTGGGTACACATGTGTGTATGACATGGTTTGACACTGTGCTGTGGGTGATACTGTTACTATCTGTCATTGGTTTGCATTCTGGTAGTATACATAACCTTTACAGCCTGACCATCGTTAGATGATGTCTTGACAACTGACACACAGATGTAGGACACACAGTAACATTTGTACCCTTCAGGAACTATACTATGCCAGTAACCAGTGGTGTTCACCTGCACCCTTTCCTGGGACCACTCCTGATTGCCATATAGCTCACTTAGGTACAAGCAAACACAGTAGGAATATGTTCGTCCATGTCTGGGAATGCATACTGTGGCCTATAATGCATTCTCTAGATGACATACACATCCTCCACAAGGGTATCATGCAGACAGATACCTGTTGTCAAACCCATACTGTAAAGCTATAAGCCAACTAAAGCATGGTCATCCACCTTTACAAAACATAGTATCCCTATAGTACCACATAGGTAGCAGCCCCCAACATGTTGACATGTACTGATGTGTACATACAGCCACGTGTTACATCATCTTTCCTTTGGTAATCACATTTCCAAAGGTATTTTGAAATCCCTCGGTGAATCATATAAGCAATGAGGGGTCTGCATGCATTTCCACAAAGGTTGTTGTACACCTATAATGAATAGCCATCATTGACAGACTTTGCTGCATTTTTAACTGGTCTGAAATATACCTCAGGCATAAACCCTCACTCACACTACTCAATAGAAACCGTAATTAGTGTGCGTGACATGGATGACCTAGGCCAGGGATCACTTCAGTGGCTGGGATTGTCACAAGCATACAGATGTGACCTAAGGTCTGGAAAGTGGCAGCACACTCTGGCAAAGATAATAGATGTGTTCATGGAGAAAGCAGGGTTCCCACCTCTGAAATAATTGAGGTCACATGTACATATATGTGTTTGCCACACAGCTACCTGACATGAAATGCACATACTGTTGTCATTGTGAGATGTCATACAATAGTAAAAGCAAAACCTACAGCACAGTGACCAACTGTGTCATACACATAGAGCACACACAAACTCACCAAGTGCAGAATTCAAACCCCTACCTTACTACTTTATGATACTAGAGCAGAACATATTTACACGACACACTATACACATTATTGGGAGTTTTCTTTTCCACAGGTATGTTTGTAGGATGGTGACATCATCAGACTTGACAAAATATAAGTATACCTCTTTTAAGGTGTTGTAGTTGTCTCCAAAAAGGTTGGTCCTCTACAAGGAGACATACACACACACACAGTCATACAGTTGTCAAGTGCAGGATTCAATCCCCTACTTAATTACCTCATGATACTAGAGCAGTACACATTTACATGACGCGCTATACACATTACTGAGAGTTCATCTTTCCACAGGTATATTTGTAGGATGGTGACATCATTAGACTTGAAAAAGATAAGTATACCACTTTTAAGGTGTTGTAGTTGTCTCCAAAAAGGCTCCTCTTTTACAAGGGAATATACACACACACACACACACACAGTTGTCAAGTGCAGGATTCAAACCCTTACCTATCTACTTCATGATACTAGAGCAGTATGTATTTACACAATGCACTATACACATTACTGGGACTTGACAAAGATGGGTATACCACATTTAAGGTGTTGTAGTTGTCTCCAGAAATGTTTCTCCTCTACAAGGAGATACACACACACTCGTCAAGTGCAGGATTCAAATCCCTACCTAACTACTTAATGATACCAGAGCAGTACGCATTTACACAATGCACTGTACACATTACTGGGAGCTCTCCTTTCAACAGGTATATTTTTAGGATGGTGACATCATCAGACTAGACAAAGTGGGTTACATTAGGTGACATTAGGTGGGCTACATAGAAGGTATTTGTAGACACTTTGGCAATGTGATCATCAAAGGAGAGTTTACTATCTACCTGGGTCCCCAGGGCCATAATTACATTCTCTGTACATTCTGGATTACCATCTATGTGGTAATTTGTGTGCACTTTGTTTTATCCAAAGGGAATGACTATGCATTCTTTGGCATTCTGCGTGAGGACATTGTTTTGCCACCAGGTATCTGTCTCTGTAAAACCCTTCTGTAGAATGTGTGTGCCAGCCGTGGAGTCGATTATGGACCACACTTATCAGTCATCTGCAAACTTGTTCAGCCATACTCCTCCCGTGCTTGCCTGTACCTCTGAGCAGTATCTACTGAACAGGTGGGGTCCCAGGACCAATACCTGTGGGATGCCATTTGTGACTGGTTTAGAGTCGGACATGGCACCCGCAACTCTGGACATGTGTGTTTGATCTGTGAGCCAGTTGGCCACCCATCATGTGACATAGCTGTTAACGTTCAAGCTGGTAAGCTTGTCCATGATGCCAGAGTGGGGAATGGTGTGGAAAGGCCTTAGTGAGATCCAGGTGGGCTGTGTGGATTACTTTCATGTCCATCTATGTCCTTGGTAACTGTTTCAAATGAGTTAACTAGGTTTAGGAGACAGGATCTACCTTTAACAAAGCCAAGTTGGGTAGAGTCCAGTGTCTGGAGGTCCCCATTGTCTCTGTTTATGGGTTCCATGATAATTTGCTCCATAGCTTTGCAGACCAGGCTGAGTACGCCTATAGGGCAATGGTTTCCTGCTTCTGTTGTGGCACCCCCTTTGTGGAGCTGGATGACTGTTGCTGTATGCCATTCCTTGGGTACATAGCCTGTGTTAAGGTTGAGTCTCGACAGTGAATGTAGGTGAGGGTGTAGTTCCTTTTGGGGCTGGTGTAAGTCGCAGCCTGGGACACCATCCAGTCCCATTGATGCTGTGTTCTTAGCTTTGGAGAAGGCTGTTTTTACCTGCATGTCCATGAAGTCTGGTGCTCTGCATTCTTCTGGGATGGACACAAGCCCTTTTAGGGGTGATGTGGGTGGGAGTTTGCACTGAACTTGTCCCCCAGGATGTGGGCAATGTAAGTTGGTTCGGTGTATCTTTTTTCCATTTTGCAGTAGCTGACAGCATTTTTGAGAGTTGCCACCTAAATGTTTGGTATAGCTCACAAAGGCTTTGTGGCTGTTATTCTTACATTCCTTGGCAATTTGTCTTTAGAAACTGGCCTTGGATTATCTTATGAGCGATCATTGTTTCTTCCTAATAATGATCAGTGATGCCTTTCCTTATGTGAAGTTTGCTCTATCATGTGTTCGTTCCCTCTTTCTGTTGTTTAGCTTATTTATGTGTGACAACCACCAGATTGGTTTCCTATTTTTGGAGAAGTGCATCATGGTTTTATTTGGCATGTCTCGATCCATGCATCCTTGTAGATGCTCATAGAATGCACTTGTAAATGATTCTGCAGATTGCATAGCATTATCCTATAGCAAGGGTGCTTTTGAACTTTCCACTTTGGTCTTGAGAAGTGTGCTGTTTGCTTTAGAAACTTTTTTCACAGTGGTTTCCTTGACTGTGGGGGGGGGGGGGGCGTGATGTGGATGTCCAGTGTGATTACTTTATGATCTGATATTACCAGCGAGGGGTTTATCTCTGTTGTGGAATACTGGTACCCCGTGTTGGTGATGATCAGGTCCAGTATGTTGTCACCTCTAGTGGGCATGGTAACCAGCTGTTCCAGAGTGTTTGAGTTTTTAAACTCTGGGAAGTATTAGGCAAAGGACATTGTACATGAGTAATTCTCCCAGTCAGTGTTTTGGTAGTTATAATCTCCTCATATAATGGTGTTTGGTAGGACCTTTATATTTCCCACTGTTATCAGGAATACTGAGTGAAGTTCCTGAGACAAGGTAGGTGATCTGTAGCAGGCTACAATCTGATAAGCAGCTTTGCCCAATGTTAGTTGCACTTGCATGGTCTCCAAGGCCTCTTGCTGTGCCACTAACCTGAAGGTGTGGGTATCCATAAGGTAAATGAATACACCACTTCCTTTTGTATTTCACTCTGGGTTTTGGGGCTGAAGATCATAGGGATTGTGAGTGTTTTACGTGGAACATGTCCAATAGCTCTGTGTTTGACATAGCTTTGTATGTTAGGTAGAGATCACCTCTGAGTAGGCGATATGCGAGAGAGTACAGCTGTAGCATTTTGAGACGGTCTGTGTATGGCATGTATTTCAGGCTGCTAATGCTATTTGTGAGGTATTTCTGCAGGCTTTCCAGTTGTAGATGTCTTGTGAGGTACATAGCAAAAGGGGCATTGTACTCTATTATGGATCTGGTGAGTGATGAGTAGAGGGGAACAATGTCCCCTTCTGTTCTGCATGAGACACCATTTGTGATGAGGTATGCCATGTAGAAGGATTTCCAGACTACTGCGGGGATGTGATTATCACAGGTGTGTCCACTGTCCACCTGTGACCCACGTGTTGATTTTGTTTTCATAACTAGCTTTGGAGGATTTTATCATGGATCACAGCTTCTTACTGATGAGGAACATGGAGCTCCTCCCCTCATGGGATTTTACCCTCTTTTGCAACAGTATTTTCCTTCTGTTGTGCAGTTTGTTTATGGCAGGGGAACACCAGATTGGCTTCCTTTTCTTGGAGGTTAGCATCTTGGTTCTGTTTTGGATAGCACGATGCGTGCAGTCATGTAAGTGCTTATGAAGTGCAATTGTGAAGGATTCAGTAGTCGTAACTGTATTGTCCATCTGCATGGGTGTCCTGCAGTTCAGCACTTCTGTCTTAAGAAGCATGAAGTTGGCTTTGGAGACATTTTTTTAACACGGTTTTCATAATGGGGGGTGTGCGTCCAGAATGTGGATATGTAGGGTAATTAGCTTATGGTCAGATGGGACCAATGAGGCGCTGATGTCAGGTGTGGAGCACCGGTCATGCAAGACAAACCAAACCGTGTAACCAACACAAATAACCACTAAGTGAGCTAAATGCTACTCATTGAAAGAAGTCTCAGCCTCCAGATGCACACACTCGAGGCACTTCTCATTATGGAGAATATTGATATCTGTCCAGTATTGGTAACCTAGTTCAAGGCTCCAGACAGCACACCAGCACTGCCAGGATACTACTCATTCCATACCTTCCAGCATCAGAACCTGAATCATAGCACATAGGGTGAGGATGTATCCATATTCATCAAGGATACCTACACCTACACCTCTCTCTACATGCTCTCTACAGGATATGCACCAATAGAATGTTGCACAGCAATGTTCTTCACACTCCACAGGGGTGGGGCCACAAAAACCCCTTACCATTCATGCTCTATGAGCCTGACAAGTGTGTTCTGCAAGGCAATGGAGCCAATCATAACGGACGTCAACGATACAGAGATTGGGAACCTTCACACAATTGAGCACACACAGATGAGCACACACAATTTTGCTTTGTCAAATGAAGACCACGCCTCCTGAACTGGAAGGATTTCTTTGACAGTTACCCAGGCTATGGATGATTGAAATGAGCTCCACACAGCCTACCTATACCTTGCTAAGGCCTTTGACACCATTCCCCAGTCAGGTATCATAGATGAACTCACCAACCTGGCTATGAATCCATACATCACAAAATGGATTGCAAACTGGCTCACAGATAGATCCCACAGATTATGCGTTGCTGGCTACATGTCAGACTCTACACCAGTAATGACTGGTGTCCCCCAGGGTTCAGTCCTGGGGTCCCTCCTGTTTGGTATAGACTTCTAAAATGTACATGCCAACACAGGAGAGTTGTGGTTGACTAAGTTTCCTGGGAACTGTAAAGTGTTTGCCATAATAGATTCTCCGGGAGACAGACATATTCTCCAGAAGGGACTCTATGAAACAGATGTGTGGTGTCAGAATCATGGCCTCAAGCTCACTGTGGAGGAATGCATAGTGATCCTCTTTGTTGAAAACAAAACACCCACAAACTACCACATGGGTGTTACCCCCTTAAAAATGATAAGGGATCTGGGGACACAAGCAGATAGTCATCTTTCCTTTGACAACCATGTTGCCAAAGTGATTGGGAGATCCTATGTAGCCCACCTAATCAACAAAGGGATCAGGATCCAAAGAGGTAGTGTTGGCACTCTGCTCTTACGTCATCAGATCCATCATTGAGTACAGTGCACCATTTTGGATGTACTCGACTTAGCATATCCAGCAGCTGTAGAGACCACATATGTACTTCACCAAGAGGATTACTGGCCTCAAACAGTTGTGTTATGCAACACAACTGGTAAAACTAAATCTGTTCTTTGTTGCATACCGCCTACTCAGAGGCACACTCTGCCTAACATACAGAGCCATGTCCAACACATAACTGTTGAACATGCTCCATCTACACATAACAACATTGAGTCACCCTACACATTCCAGGGATATGAACCTCATCAGAACAATGAATACAACATGCTGGTGGGATAGAGTACCATCCCAGACACTTGCCTAACTGTGGAACAGAGTCCCAATGTACATCAAACAGAACCCCTCGCTGACACTCTTCAATTGGAACCTTGATGAGTGTATGGGAAACAGACAGTTCATGTCAGGCATCACATCAACAGCCCCACTAGAAAGAGGCTTAGGGTACTAACTATTAGAACTAGGCTTTGGGAGACTACCCAATGGTGTGGTGAAAGCTGCACAACTTGCGTAGGCTGATATTTGCCTTCATGGAGATAGTCTACAACATAACTATGGACCTATGTGACAGGTACATGTCTACAGATAGTAGATGTGTACTTCATTGTACAGTCATGTTGTACAGCAGGCACATGGACCACATACACTGTAATGCTTACAGATACTAGTGGCTGTTATGTACAGTGGGAGAGATGTGCACCTCATGTCTTTCATGCCATTGGGATGTGTGCTGGGTGGAACAGTCCTGGAAGGCTCCCTGTTATGGTCACCCTCTTACACACATCTCTGCCCATCCATCTTTGGCTTATTGTACTGTGTTCCCCCTATATATATAAATATATATATATATATATATATATATATATATATATATATATGTAATAAGGTAGGTGATAGGCTATCTGCATGAAGGCATATATTAGTATGGCCAGAGTGTGCAGCTATCACCACCCATGGAGTTAGTTCCCTAGGCCTCTGTGTAGTAGAGCTGATGAAGTGATCCATGGTGTGACAGTTCAGTTTCACATACACTCATCAAGGCTCCTCTGGAAGAGTGCCAGTGAGGGTCTCGGCTTAATGTCAGTTGGGAGGCTGTTCCAAAGCAAGGGAAGTCTGTGAGTTAGTCATGTATCCCTCCAACATGTTCTATTTAATGTTGTGATGATGATATCCCTAGAGCATGTGGTACAGTGAGCTTGTGTTTACTTCAGATAGTGCATGTACATCAGTTCTGCATTGGACATGGACCTGTCTGTTGGGCAGAGTTCTCCTGAGTAGACAGTATGCAACAGAGTACAGATTGAGTTAAATTCAGTCTGGTTGCATGGGGCAACTGTATGAGGCCAGTAATCCTCTTGTTGGGGTACATCAGTGGTCTTTCCAGCTGCTGAAGGTGCCTAGTCAGATTCATCGCAAGTGTGTTGTGGTACTCTCTGACGGGTCTGATGACTGATGAGTAGAGGGAACCTCCTTTGACCTACATGCAAAGTCCTTGGCAGTTTGTGGGAACACATAGCATGATTTTCTAACCACTTTGTGAATATGTTTCTGGAAGTAGAGATGACTATCCACATGTGTCCATAGATCCCTCATTATCTCGTACATATTTAGGGTGTTGGCACCTATGTGGTAATTGTATGACTGTAGCTCGAGGCCATGAATTGTACACCACATATGTCTGACTGAGACCCTTTTTAAGGATGTCTCTGTTGTCTCACACATTGATTATGACAACTTTTTTGCAGTCATCCACAAACTTTGCTAAACATAGCCCTTGTGTGTTTGACTGTATTTCTGAAAAGTATACACCAGACAGGAGGGGTCCCAGGACTGAGCCATGTGGGACAGCGGTTGTTACCAGCTTGAACAGGAGACCACAATTCTTACCTTGTGGAATCTATCTGCTCCCCAGTTGGCAGTCCATCAGATGATATACACATTTATGCACTGGTTGTTGATTTTGTGGATACGACATGTGTCTGGGATGTTGGAAGACGCCTTCCCAAGGTCTACGTGGGCCATGTGTAGCTCATTTCATTGATGTATATCGTGGGTGACTGCCTTGAAAACAGTCTAGCAGGTTTGGGAACCATGATCTGCCCCTGACCAAACCGAAATTGGTAGGGTTGGGTGTTTGTAGGCTCACAATAGCTCTGTTTATGAGTTCCATCATGATGGACTCCATGGCCTTGCAAATCAGGCTCAATAGGCTTATAAGACAATAGTTCATATGGTCTGTTGTGCACCAACACTTGTGGAGTGTGCCAAATGTTGCTGTATCGCATTCAACAATTTCATATCCTGTACAGAGGGTGAGTCTCAACAGACTGTTCAGGTGCAGGGTCTGTTTGTTTTGGAGTTCACATATGACACAGCTAGGGAAGCCATGTCATCCCATAGACCCCATGTTTTTAGGTTTGGAAAGTGCTGTTTAACCATTGTATATGTGATTTCTGGGTTTTCACAGTCACCAGGTATGATAATGGGCCCTTTTGTCAGTGAGAAGGGGGTAAATAAATATGAACCTGTCTGACAAGATGTTGGCGGTGTCAGTCATGTGCATGTATTAATTTACAGTTTGCACTGACTCAGAACATATATGTGTTTACAATGATATATATGACATTGCGAAGAAAGCTTCATGGTTCTCTATGGACTCTTTGACAAGATTTTTGCCAGAACATGGATTGGATGATATTAGGAGTGCTCATTGTTTATTGATGATACTGATCAGGGATTTATTGGTCTTCTTTTAATTTTCACTTTCTCTGAACAAGTTCAGTACTTGTAGTACATAGTCTGATTATGACAGGAGTCCAATATATTATATGGGTCTGTTTTCATATATCTGTGTGCGCAAGGCAGGATTGGTGAATAGTGACAAGTTTCTGGGGTAAGAACTGCAACTGCCAGATATGTGTGGCCCACTGCTATACTCAGACATGGCCTAAGTGTGTGAGCATGCTCAGTATGGACATATATACTATATGTGTGTGAAAAATCAAGTTGTTTTTTACTTCAGGGCTCACCTTTGTGTTGTACATCAACAGGAAGCACGCTGTGCCTGCAGGGCTTCCAGGAGTCGCGTTGCATAGACTTAACATTTATACATAGAGGGGGGACAGCTATTATTTGTACATTTCTACCCAGGGGGCACACCTGATTGTTACTGTGGGTGTACATTTGATGAGGAGTTCACCAGACACTTATACACATTTGCTAGGCCTGAACTGCTATGTCAGGTACTCCATTTCTGTCTGTACTGTTGCCTATTGTACTGGCTTGAGGCATACTACTGTACTACAGAACTTAGCTTCCAATTTCACGTGTATTAGTTTGTGACTTCATAGCCTACCAAACCCACATCACACTGCCTGGCCTGCTGTTGTCTGTCTGCATAGGCCTGGGGGGAAGTTCAGAGGGCATGATACAGCATTTGTTTGTGTTTGTGTTTGTGTTAGTCTACAATTGCCCTGCTGTGTCTGTGCCAGTGAAATGCTGTCATGGCTTAGTGGTTCAGTACTGTGACTATAGTGCAACTGTGACTTGAGCATCCCAAACATATGCTCAATAATGTTTCTTGTTTGTGCATGTGCCTCATTATGGAGTTCTTGTTCGGGTGTGTGTGCATTTCTGATGGGTGTCAGCAGCCAAGGCTCCAATGCGTATCCAGCATCCCCCAGTAGGTGATCATCAGGGATGTCCCCATTGGCAAATCTCTGGTACAGCTGTGTCAGATGCCAGATGTGGGAATCGTGATAGCTTCCAGGGCAGCCAGCACACGCATTCATTATTATGCTCTGGGCATCGCACACGACCTGCCAGTTGATGGAGTGGAAGCCCTTGTGGTTGATGTAGACACTATCCCGCTCACCGGGTGGTGCTTTGATGTGTATGTGCGTGCAGTCTATTGCACCCACCACTTCAGGGTTTTCCGCTATTTGGTGGAAAAGATGCATATTGCTGGCCAATGCCTCACTGGAATTGGGGAAATATACATGCTCACTGACATGTGCTGACATGGCATCCAGGAACTGGTGCAGTACCCTGGATGCTGATGCCTGTGAAACTCTCATCATATCACCAGTTGGTCTCTGGAAGGTACCTGTAGCTAGTATTCATAGGCCAACACATACCTTGGTATCCACTGGGATGGGTTCCCCTCCTTTGGTTCTGTGTGTGAGGCATGGCCGGCACAGCTCAACAATTTGCTGCAGGAGGTCTCTGTCCATTCTATAGCTGTCCACTATCCCCAGCTCATGTAGCCCCTGGTAGGTTACCCTGGGTCTGTACACTCTTCTCCGTCTCCTCACTGTGGGTTGCTCAGCAGCATTCACAACATCATCACCCTCAGCACCTTGCACATGTTGGTTTATAATTGCAATGGCAGCCCCTAACATTTTGTCAGCCTTAAGCTTTTTGAGTGTTCACTCTTTCTATATGCAGTGTTGCAGAGTTCTTGTGAAAAAACAGGTTAGACTGCTGTTTGCAGAGCTTAAATTGCTGGGCTGGACTGGGCTAGTCGACTGCCTGTGTAATTGACTGATTGTGATATATTTCACCTGTCAGCTCTGCTAGTTCTCCTTGGTTAACTTCCTACTACTTCTTTTCCTTCCTTTTTTCCTTTCTGTTTCCACAAGGGGCAGCGGCACACAAACAAGCACACACGCGCACACACAAGCACACACGTGCCCACACGCGTGCACACGCTGTGTGCCCGTTTGCAAGAAATTTCAGATATATCCATGGCATACACCTTTGGTTTCTTGTTTTCAGCTACTACCACTGTAAACATGCCTCTTGCAATCCTGAGCAACTCAGGGCAAAAATCCAAAGCACAAGAGTCGTTGCTCTGCCAAAACCAGCTAGACGCACAAAACAGTCCAAAAGTGAAAGAAAAAACGTAGCTGGATACTGCTGTTATGTTAAAAACGATTTTATTCCATAAAACCAAACAATCCAAAACTTGATGAGCGCTTTCGGGTTTTACCCTTCATCAGATAAATGCATCACTTCCTGAACTTACTTTTAAAAACAGTCTAACCAATCATATTCAATAAAAAACCCGCCTTTTGCTAAGGGTGGGTTTAAGGGGGACAACATCATTTAACCCTGGATTTCTGTGTGCTGTTAACTCCAGGATCCATTTGGACTCAGCCAACTCGGTGTTCAATTTAATGTCACCCCCCCTACAATTCAAATTCACATTCACAATGACCCTAAATTTAAAACTGTGAGTAGGAAACTCTTTAATATGTCTATAACGCATTGCGTTCATCACCATTCCTAATGTTGGACATATGTTGAAGGATCCTGTCCTTCAACATCTGATTGGTCTTACCAACATAGTAACTGGGGCATAAACAACATTCCGCAATATAAACTAAATTGGTGGTCCTACAGGTCGCCCTTCCCTTAAATGAATACAGTTTATTGTTATTAGGGTGTCGAAATTCTACTCCTTTCTTAATAAGGCCACAGGCTTTACAGGATCCACAAGCAAAAGTTCCCACCTTTTCCATAGTCCTCGAATTACCTGATACTTTCTTCTCCTTACACAACATGTCTTTCAGGTTCTTATTCCTTTTGTATATAAACTGGGGATGAATTCCTACCATATCCCTTAGGCTTTCATCACTCACTATGATGTTCCAATTTTTACGTATGATATTGCATATTCCTCTTGCATCACTCCCATAGGTTATTGCCATCTTACGATGATTGGGTCTAGTTGTATCAATCGCTCTATTATGTGTAGTGTTGCTTGCTTTTAACCAAGGCTTATATCTAGTATGTCTATGCACTTTATTCTTTTCCATGACCTCAGCAATCATTTTCCCATTATAGCCTCTATTGGTGAAACACATGCCCAAATGGCTCAATTCCTCCTCAAATTGTAGATCATCTCTACTTAGCCTGGAAATCCTCCCAACTTGGCCCTGTACTATGTTAGGAAAGGTGTGCCTCGGGTGCATGCTGTCAAACGACAGCAAGGTGTTCCTCCAGCACTCTTTCCTAAACAACCTGGAAGAAAAGCCATCCCTGTTTTGCATCAGACACACATCTAGGAAGTCTATTGCCTCTTTAGAGGTTTGGACACTAAACCTTGGTATTCCATCAGTATACACGCACCACTTATCCTGTGTGTATACATAGCATGCATGAGCTAAACCTGTGTCCACAATTATCTGCTAAAGATACAGACACTCTAATCAGTAATGGATATCTATGTGACACACAATAGTTCATATGGTCTGTTGTGCACCAACACTTGTGGAGTGTGCCAAATGTTGCTGTATCGCATTCAACAATTTCATATCCTGTACAGAGGGTGAGTCTCAACAGACTGTTCAGGTGCAGGGTCTGTTTGTTTTGGAGTTCACATATGACACAGCTAGGGAAGCCATGTCATCCCATAGATGCTGTGTTTTTAGGTTTGGAAAGTGCTGTTTAACCATTGTATATGTGATTTCTGGGATTTCACAGTCACCAGGTATGATAATGGGCCCTTTTGTCAGTGAGAAGGGGGTAAATAAATATGAACCTGTCTGACAAGATGTTGGTGGTGTCAGTCATGTGCATGTATTAATTTACAGTTTGCACTGACTCAGAACATATATGTGTTTACATTGATATATATGACATTGCGAAGAAAGCTTCATGGTTCTCTATGGACTCTTTGACAAGATTTTTGCCAGAACATGGATTGGATGATATTAGGAGTGCTCATTTTTATTGATGATACTGATCAGGGATTTATTGGTCTTCTTTTATTTTTCACTTTCTCTGAACAAGTTCAGTACTTGTAGTACATAATCTGATTATGACAGGAGTCCAATATATTATATGGGTCTGCTTTCATATATCTGTGTGCGCAAGGCAGGATTGGTGAATAGTGACAAGTTTCTGGGGTAAGAACTGCAACTGCCAGATATGTGTGGCCCACTGCTATACTCAGACATGGCCTAAGTGTGTCAGCATGCCCAGTATGGACATATATACTATATGTGTGTGAAAAATCAAGTTGTTTTTTACTTCAGGGCTCACCTTTGTGTTGTACATCGACAGGAAGCACGCTGTGCCTGCAGGGCTTCCAGGAGTCACGTTGCATAGACTTAACATTTATACATACGGGGGGACAGCTATTATTTGTACATTTCTACCCAGGGGGCACACCTGATTGTTACTGTGGGTGTACATGTGATGAGGGGTTCACCAGACACTTATACACATTTGCTAGGCCTGAACTGCTATGTCAGATACTCCATTTCTGTCTGTACTGTTGCCTATTGTAGTGGCTTGAGGCATACTACTGTACTACAGAACTTAGCTTCCAATTTCACGTGTATTAGTTTGTGACTTCATAACCTACCAAACCCACATCACACTGCCTGGCCTGCTGTTATCTGTCTGCATAGGCCTGGGGGGAAGTTCAGAGGGCATGATACAGCATTTGTTTGTGTTTGTGTTTGTGTTAGTCTACAATTGCCCTGCTGTGTCTGTGCCAGTGAAATGCTGTCATGGCTTAGTGGCTCAGTACTGTGACTATAGTGCAACTGTGACTTGAGCATCCCAAACATACGCTCAATAATATTTCTTGTTTGTGCGTGTGCCTCATTATGGAGTTCTTGTTTGGGTGTGTGTGCATTTCTGATGGGTGTAATCAGCCACGGCTCCAGTGCATATCCAGCATCCCCCAGTAGGTGATCATCAGGGATGTCCCCATTGGCAAATCTCTGGTACAGCTGTGTCAGATGCTAGATGTGGGAATCGTGATAGCTTCCAGGGCAACCAGCACACGCATTCATTATTATGCCCTGGGCATCACACACGACCTGCCAGTTGATGGAGTGGAAGCCCTTGTGGTTGATGTAGACACTACCCCGCTCACCGGGTGATGCTTTGATGTGTATGTGCGTGCAGTCTATTGCACCCACCACCTCAGGGTATTCCGCTATTTGGTGGAAAAGATGCATATTGCTGGCCAATGCCTCACTGGAATTGGGGAAATATACATGCTCACTGACATGTGCTGACATGGCATCCAGGAACTGGTGCAGTACCCTGGATGCTGATGCCTGTGAAACTCTCATCATATCACCAGTTGGTCTCTGGAAGGAACCTGTAGCTAGTATTCGTAGGCCAACACATACCTTGGTATCCACTGGGATGGGTTCCCCTCTGTTGGTTCTGTGTGTGAGGCATGGCCGGCACAGCTCAACAATTTGCTGCAGGAGGTCTCTGTCCATTCTATAGCTCTCCACTATCCCCAGCTCATGTAGCCCCTGGTAGGTTACCCTGGGTCTGTACACTCTTCTCCGTCTCCTCACTGTGGGTTGCTCAGCAGCATTCACAACATCATCACCCTCAGCACCTTGCAGATGTTGGTTTATAATAGCAATGGCAGCCCCTAACATTTTGTCAGCCTTAAGCTTTTTGAGTGTTCACTCTTTCTATATGCAGTGTTGCAGAGTTCTTGTGAAAAAATAGGTTAGACTGCTGTTTGCAGAGCTTAAATTGCTGGGCTGGGCTGGGCTAGTCGACTGCCTGTGTAATTGGCTGATTGTGATATATTTCACCTGTCAGCTCTGCTAGTTCTCCTTGGTTAACTTCCTACTACTTCTTTTCCTTCCTTTTCCCCTTTCTGTTTCCACAAGGGCAGCGGCACACAAACAAGCACACATGCGCACACACGCGCACACACGTGCCCACACGCGTGCACACACTGTGTGCCCGTTTGCAAGAAATTTCACATATATCCATGGCATACACCTTTGGTTTCTTGTTTTCAGCTACTACTACCACTGTAAACATGCCTCTTGCAATCCTGAGCAACTCAGGGCAAGCACAAGCCACTGTGCTCCAATCACCTTACAGTCTTTCAGACATATCCCCTCATGATGTCACCTATCTTCTACTCGACTACTACCCTACTCCTGCACTTATACTCTAGGGACATGGCTCACATGCTGGGGAAAATTGGGATTCACTATCCTTATCCTCATTTGCATAGGATTGCCTACTAATGCTTGGTTACATCTCTCACACTGAGCTTCCCCCCTTAGCAACCACTACTCAGTGGCCGTTTTCTTTGCAGCCTGCCATTCACCTCCATGGCAGAACAAGCTTTTCAATGTAAATGCACATCTGTGGCTATTTTTCCCTTTTTTCATTTTATTTAAAGTGCAGCATGTTTGCGCAACTCTGCGCTACACTTAACATCAAGGAAAAAAAATAACATTGGATTTTACGGATTTACAACATTTGCAAATGCCAATGGCCTTATATTTGGCCATTGGCATGCTTACTCAACTAGATGTGTCCTTTATTTGGAGCTGTCATAGCTCAGTTTAGCTATTTGCAGAACGGTACTCTGTTACCAATGGAGTACATTTCTGCAGATAACACTACTCTTACACAGACAGGTTAGTGGTTCCTGGATCACAAATTTACCTCATTTGCATAGCTTTCAGCAGCAAATGAGGTAATTTGCATACCGTAACACTGTCCGTGCAAGAGTAGCTTTAGAAGCTCTCATGCACGCCCCTGCCAGCTATTGCTGAATCGCTCGGCAGACATATTGCCTGTCTGCCATCTTACACTGTTCTTACACTCCGTGCAAGCCTTCGTAAATCTGGCCCATCATCTTAAGTGGCAGCCCCTTTTATCAAAAGTTCAAAACAAATAAGGCTAAAATTAAACAGTTATTCTTTTTGTGGGGCAAATTCCCTCATGGAGACAGATTTTCCTTCACCCTTTTAATATAAACAACTTACATCACCTCATAGTAAGTAAGCTGTTTCAACCTAATGGATTTCTTAAATGTACATTTACATTCATTATGTTACATATTAAATCATGTACCTGATTTCCCTCAGCTATGTAAAGAATGAATGGGTGCTCAGGAATATTCATTTGGGTAAAAAAAGAGTTCTGTATGTTACAGTTAAAATGTTTGTGAAGAAAAGGGCTAATGTATTGATTCCAAATGTAATATGCGATATGAGAAAATAACTACTTTTAAATATAAACTTTTTCTTAAATTCAGAAAATAGGACACCCCGCACCCTTAAAATGTGATTATGCAAAATGTTCTTTTTTTCTGTAGCAATAACAATAAATATCAAGAGAAATGTTATGTTTTTGAATAAATAGACAGATAAATGCATTTAGGCTTGGTATACTATCAGATCTTTTCTCATGCCTCATCATTAAAAATGGGGCTTTCTAAAAACTGCTCTTCTGTTTCAGAACATAGTGGCATATGGTCATTCATAAGGAAGAGTGCATAAATGTTAGATTAGTAGGACTGAGAATAAGATTAAAAACTATAACCAAAGATTACATTTGTAGCATACCTCTTCAATGAATTTGTGTACCAGAATCTCATAGACCTATTCACCTGCAAAATATGATTACAGTTCATATAATCTCAGCTAGTTTGCTCCTTCATAAATCTAGATACTAAGACAAAATACACTAAGTTAGAATGAATTAAATCCATATTGTTTTGTGTTATAAATAATCCTGGATACTTCATTATTACAAATGGACAATAATAAAACCATAGGTATGCATCTGCATTAAAGCAAGGAATGACTTTGCCTTCTACACTCATGTTAATTTATAAAAACTGCAGGTGCGATAAGACTGATTTCCATATTGTTTCACTGTTAAAAACAAGCTTCTATTTAGCATTATCATTGCAACACTTCAGCATGTTTATAGAAATCATCATCTTTTTCAGCTTTTTCCATTAGGGGTTGCCACAGCGGATCATCTGTTTCCATTTCTTTCTGTCCTCTGCATCTTGCTCTGTCACACCAACCACCTGCATATCCTCTCTCACCACATACATAAACCTTATCTTAGGCCTTCCTCTTTTCCTGTTACCTGGCAGCTTCATACTTAGCATCTTTTTCCCAATATACTCAGCATCCCTCCTCAGCGTAATCAACAAACCAACGTAATCTTGCCTCTCTGGCTTTGTCTCCAAACCTTCCAACCTGGGCTGACCCTGTAATTTACTTATTCCTGATCCTGTCCACCCTCGTCACACCCAGTGCAAATCTTAACATCTTTAACTCTGCCACATCCAACTCTACTTCCTGCCTTTTTGTCAATGCCACTGTCTCCAACCCATATAACACAGCTGGTCTCAGTACCCTCTTGTAGACCTTCCCTTTCACTCTTACTGGTACTCATCTGTTACAAATCACTCCTGACACTCTTCTCCACCCACTCCATCCTGCCTGTACTCTCTTCTTCACCTCTCTTCCACACTCACCATTACTCTGAAGTATTGATCCCAAGTATTTAAACTCACTCACCTTCGCCACCTCTACTCCTTGCATCCTCAACATTCCTCTATCCTCCCTCTCATTCACATACATATATTCTGTCTTAGTCCTGCTGACCTTCATTTCTCTTCTCTCTAGAGCATATCTCCATCTCTCCAGGGTCTCCTCCACCTGTTCCCTACTCTCACTACAGATCACAATGTCATATGCAAACATCATAATCCATGGGGACTCCTGTCTGATCTCATCTGTCAACCTGTCCATCACCATTGCAAATAAGAAAGGGCTCAGAGCTGATCCTTGATGTAATCCCAACGCCACCTTAAATACATCCATCACTCCCACAGCAGACCTCTCCGCTGTCACACTACCCTCGTACATATCCTGTACCACTCTTACATACATCTCTGACACTGCCGACTTCCTCATACAATTCCACAACTCCTCTCTAGGCACCCTGTCATATGCTTTCTCGAAGTCTAAAAAAATACATTGCAACTCCTTCTGACCTTCTCTGTACTTCTCCATCAACATTGTCAGAGCAAACATTGCATGTGTAGTGCTCTTTGCCGGCATCAGATCATACTGTTGATCACTAATCATCACGTCCCTTCTTAAGCTAGTTTCCACTACTCTTTCCCATAACTTCATGCTGTGACTGATCAATTTAATCCCTCTGTAGTTACTACAGCTCTGCACATCACACTTATTCTTAAAAATCGGTACCAAAATGCTTTTTCTCCATTCCTCAGGCATTTAATCACTTTCCAAGATTTCATTAAAAAATCTGGTTGAAAACTCCACTGCCATTTCACCTAAACACCTCCATGCTTCTACAGGTATGTCATCTGGGCCAACAGCCTTTCCATTCTTCATCCTCTTCATAGCTATCCTTACTTCCTCCTTGCTAATCCACTGCACTTCATGATTCACTATCCCCACATCATCCAACCTTCTCTCCCACTCATTCTCTTCATTCATCAACCCCTCAAAGTACTGTTTCCATCTGCTCAACACACTCTCCTTGCTTGTGAGTATGTTTCCCTTATTATCCTTTATCACCTTTACCTGCAGCACATCTTTCCTAGCTCGGTCCCTCTATCTAGCAAATATAGAAATAAATATTAATTTTTACTGCCTTGCATTTTGATTAGCAATTTGAATTGCATGTTTCAAAACAAGAGAAATGTACGCACTTTAAAATGTTCCTTATTTGTGACAGATGGCAGTTATTTTGCAGAAAATACATTGGGAGATGGATAGTTTATTAGGGAGGAAAAAGCTGCTATGGCATGCAGCAGCTAAATCTGAATGATAAACTGCAAGACCTAACTGATTATTTAAATATAAAAAGTGAATTAAATCTTAGACTATGTAAGTGAACTTTTAAATTGTATATTTATTGTCTGCTATTGCAGTTTTCTAGAACACTCATCACAGTTGTATATATAACTATTGGTCTATATTGCAACATTTGCACTTAGCAGCTGCTATGTGTAGAAATCCATGATGAATCTGACAGAAACTTGAAGCATGTGTGAGTCTAGAGCAAAATAAATGATAGCAATGCTTTGTGTAAGCACTCCGAGATATTTGAGCTCTGTAAACACTTCACAAAGGTTTTGCTCCTTCTGACAGTTATTTTAGACCACTGATGTAGGGATTTTGATAGTTAGTTAGAGCGAAAATAGTTATTTTGGCACCTGATATTGGTAAAAATGAATGCTGGCAAAACCTAGGACCTAAGTGAGCCTTTGAATATAAAGACATATATGAAAATGTAAATCCTTTAAGTTTATTTAAATATAGTATTTATTAAGTCCCATCTTAATTCATTGGAGCTATTTTAAGCTATTTTTAAACAAAAATACATTTCTAAACAAAATATATTTATATGGGGAAATGTGGTTATAAATGGGGGGGGGGGGGTTGGCGGCTTGCCATCATTAAGGATTTTAAGGATTAACTTCTCTCTCTCTCTTTCTGCTCCAGTGCTCTCATTGTAAAATACTTTCCCCCGCATGTACAAGAGGGCATAATGTATGGTAAAAACATTTTAGGTTCATAGGTTCATAGGTTGGTACTAGGCTATCAGCCCTAGGGCCTATACAAGCCTAGCCATAACAATTCCCTGGCTATTTCTTCCCACATTATTTACTTTCCTGGACCCCTGTCTAGCAGGGCGACTGACGTGATCCCCGGGGTGAATTTCCTTTCTCCCATCCAATCGTCAAGGTTCCTCTTGAAGAGGTCCAAAGAGGCACACTGCTTGACATGTATGGGCAATCTATTCCAGAGTCTGGGGAGTCTCTGGGTCAGGAACCTATCTCTCCAGCATGTTTTGTTTATTGTGATGACAAGGTTTAGATCCCTGGAGCATGTAGTTCTGAGGGATTGGGATTTCTTTAAGTGTAGCATGTCCAACAGCTCTGGGTTTGACATGGCCTTGTATGTTAAGCAGAGATTGCCTCTGAGTAGACGATATGTGACAGAGTATAGCTGGAGTTTTTTAAGGCGGTCAGCGTAGGGCATCTGCTTTAGGCCTGTGATTCTTTTAGTGAGGTATTTCTGAGACCTTTCCAGTTGTTGCAGATGTCTTGAGAGGTGCATACCAAATGGGGCGTTGTATTCTATAATGGGTCTAATGAGGGATGAGTACAGTGGGACAATGACCTCCTTTTTTCTGGATGAAAAGCCCTTCGTGATGAGGTGTGCCACATAGAAGGATTTCCTGACTGTTGTGGCAATGTGGTTATCAAAGGTGAGACCACTGTCCACCTGTGTCCCTAAGTCTCTTATCACACTTTCTGTGTTTAGTGTACTGCCACCTATATGGTAATTCATGGATACATGTTTTTTCCCAAAGAGGATAACAATACATTTCTTGGCATTGAGCTTGAGCCCATGGCTCTGGCACCAAGCATCTGTTTCTGTAAGGCCCTTTTGTAGAGTATCCACATCATTTGGGGATTCAATAATGGCTCCCAGTTTGCAGTCATCTGCAAACTTTGTTAGCCAGAGTCCCTTAGTGTTGATCTGTACTTCAGAGAAGTAGATGCCAAACAAGAGCGGCCCCAGGACTAAACCCTGAGGTACTCCACTTGTCACTTGTCTGGAGCTGGATTTGGAGTTGGCTACTTTTACAGTGTGGGTTCTATCAGTAAGCCATTTAGCAACCCATTGGGTGACATAGAGATTAATGCCCAACTTAGTAAGTTTATCTATGATTCCAGAGTGGGGGATGGTATCAAAGGCCTTGGCAAGGTCTAGATAGGCTGTGTGGACCACCTTACCCTTGTCCATGGCTCTGGAGACTGATTCAAAGAAGTAAATCAGGTTCAGGAGACAAGATCGGCCCTTCACAAACCCAAACTGGGTGGGGTCCAGTGTTTGAAGGCTGCCAATGTCTTTGTTTATAAGTTCCATGATAATACACTCCATGGCCTTGCAGATAAGGCTTGTCAGACTGATGGGACGGTAGTTTCTGGGATCCAAGGTGGATCCCCCCTTGTGGATTGGGATAACTGTACCTCTGCTCCACTCAGTGGGCACGAAACCTGAGGTGAGGCTATGATTAAACATGACACTTAGGTGAGGTGCCAGTTCATATTGTATTTCATGTAGTACACAGCCCAGGATGTCATCTGGTCCCATGGATGCTGTATTCTTGGCTTTAGAGAGTGTGTTTTGTACCTGTGTGGCCGTTATTACTGGAATTTGGCAATCTTCCGGTATTGAGATGGGCCATTTAGGGGGTGAGAGGGGGGTGAAGTCGGCACTGAATCGATCTGCCAGGATATTGGCAATATCCTTCGGATCAGTATATTTAATGCCATTCTGTTTTAGCTCAGAGCAGATCTGAGCATTGCCATTTAGATTCTTGACGTAGTTATAGAATGCTTTGTGGTTGTCTTTGGAATCTTTGGCAATTTTATTTTCGTAACTAGCTTTGGAGGATTTTATGAGACATCTCAGTTTCTTACTGAGGCTAGTAAGGGAGTTTTTTGCATCCTAGGATTTTCCTCTTTTCTGCAAAAGTTTCTTCCTTTTGTTGTAAAGTTTGTTTATGGCAGGGGACCACCAGATTGGCTTCCTTTTTGGATGAGAGCATTTTGGTTCTATTTGGGATGGCACGATTCATGCATGAGTGGATGTGCTCGTACAGTGCCTTAGTGTAGGATTCAGCAGTTGAACTTTCAGTTCCTGTCTGCATGGGTGTCATGAAGTTTGTCACTTCTGACTTGAGTAGCATGAAGTTGGCTTTGGAGAAGTTTTTTATGGTGGTTTCTTTACTGGGGGGTGGGGGTGGGATGTGGATGTTAAGGGTGATTAGCTTATGGTCAGACCTGACTAATGAGCGGGTGACCATAGGTATGGAGCATTGATTTCCCATGTTGGTAATGACCAGGTCTAGGATATTGGAGCCCCTGGTGGGACTATGGATTAGTTGATCCAGGGCATTGGAATTTATGAATTCCAAGAACCGTTGCGCAAAAGTCTCAAAAGGGGCAGCAAAGGAGGTTTTTTATAAGCAATTGTCGCAGATGATGGAGATACATCAACAAGTATTATTGGAGGCAAAAGGACTGCAGACTTGACTTCATAAGCTACAAGAGAGCACAACTCAAGTTCAGTTGGAGATGCAGCAGATGCAAGCTGATTTACAATGAAAGGCAAACATTATTGCACAATAAAAGCAGAAAATCTTCCACTTAAGAGTCTAATTTTGCCCAGCCCTCCAGTAAAGTAGATGACCTAAAGAATAAACAGAGGTAACATTTATTTACCTGGCAGCCCTGATGCAATGCAAGATAAGGACTTGATGAAATTCTATAAATTTCTGCCTGCCTTAAACTCCCCTACAGACATGGGTTGGGGCACTATCTCAATCCACACAGTATGAAAAAAGTTTAAAAATGTGTTGACAGTCATATAATCTTTGTATACCAGGACTACTCTAGAGCATTATATATGAAAAACAGCATTTAGTGGTGTTCAACAGGAAATGAAGATTTAAGCCATTTTATCATGGGTGGCCTATTCCGCAGAGTTGCTGGTAATGATTGATGACTTCAAGCATAATTTTGTCACCCCTGAGGCAGTGCAATATTTTTTGCAACAATGCAAAAGGGCAGAAATGAAAGTGTCTGCCAACCATAAAAGTATAGATATGGTTGTTAAACCTCAATAAGATGGACTGGAGTGCAAATTGAAAGACAGGAAGGAATTTTCTTGAAGAGCAGGGAGCTGAGGACCTAAGAGCAATTTCCAAGTGTAGCAGGGATAAAAGTGTGGGAGAGTACTTACATTCTGACTCACCCCAATGTATTGTTTGGCATGTAGGTGAAAGGCAAGGTTGTGAGATGTCTTTTCTTTTTTGGCCTATACTCAGGACACTTGAGGTGAATGTACACAGGCCACCATTTAACAGGAAGAAGTTCTAGCGATATACAGGCTGAGAATGCTAGTACTATATGAGCAAGTTGTATCCAGGTACAGTGAGACACAGTATAAACTTTTAGACTATAACAACAGTTCCACTGGGACAGTATGCACTTCTATTGATAAAAAAGCCCAGTAAAGCTGTTATTAGTTGGTTTTCCAAATGGGCTATTGTTAAAGAAGTGTTAAGGATTGTTGTTTGTTTAATCCTATTAGTTATTTCTTGACACTGTGCTTTTTTGAGTCATGGGATTAGGTTTTTTTTCATATGGTACTGGTTATGAAGCATCGGATTCTCTCTATACCAATACCAAGCTTATTATATTCTTGGTATATATTTCTTTTTCTCCAACTGTTTTAATTGATTTTCTATAAATTATAGTACTCAAACTAAAGTTTTTTTTAATCTGTTGTAGTGTTTTAGACAGGTGTACTTTGCTGTCTTTTGTTCCACAATGCTATATAATGTTTTTGTTTGGTGTCTGGCAAGCATATTGGTGCATGCTTGGATGGACTGTTTGATGCCTTTTCTTTTTCAATGAAAATTTTTAGTGGGAGTGAGGGGACACGTCACATTGTTCTTGATACGCTGTCTATCTTCATAGCTGTTATGCCACTTTGGGTCAAAAAGTCAGTTTCAGATCCTGGAGTGATCCAAGTGTCCAACGGAACATAGCCTGGGCAGAGGAAAGGCATCATAACTGAAGGGAGGTTTGCTACAGGATGGGGGGAACATTTTTGTTTAACTAATGTGACTTGGAATGAAGGAGGGGATATGCACCCAATCAAGAAAAACAGAATCCATAGCAAACTTAAAACTAATCAAGCAGCGATTGTTATGCTGAAGGTGATCAAGATGAATCATAAAGGAGGGTGGGAAAGAGGCGTGATCATATTGCTGAGGAGGAGTTTACCAGATAGGATTTTTCTAGTGAAGGAGGACAGAGATACGAGGTGAGTGACTGCAGGCCTAGTAATAAAAGAGCAGGAATGGAAGATGGTGGCATTATATGGTCTAATTCAGATTCCTCTAACTTTCTGATGACTTCTATTAACATTGGCAGTACATACTTCCAGTTAGTTCTTGGGAAAATAATTGGTAACAATTTTAATATGGTAGTGGATTGGAAGAAGAGACAGTTTTCTTGTATGGAATGGAATATTATAGGTTTGAAATTTCACAATAATTGGCTTACTGAAGACTTCACCACCATGAGATAGAATGATATACCTTTTCTAGGGATGAGGAAAGACAAGCCAGCCAGCCAGCTAAATAGATTTTGAGCTACAGGAGAGGGATTGCTAATAATGAAATGTCATTGTCAGTCCCTAAAGGCATTCATATTGAGTCACTGAAGGTAGTTTTGGTGAAGGAAGAAAATGAGAACCATTCACTGAAACCACCTTTGATGAACAACTCAATGGTTTTGTTTTTGCAGGGGGCAAGCCCCTCTGCAACCCCCCCCCCCCATATCAGAGACATCCCCCAAGATTTATATATACAAACTCCAAGGTCACACAACAGTGGAGAAAAAATTAAATTCCATTGTTGGCAAACAGCACTCACTTTTTTTTTTTTTTGTGATCTCCAAAATTATGTTCGATGACACAATGCTTCCTCCTTAAAGCCCAGGCTCTGCAGAGTGGCTGGAAATGGAAACCTGTGTTTTGGCAGCATTTATTGAGACATTCAGAAAGTAATCACATCATATGAGAAATGTTTGAGGTCAATGGGACCAATATGGACTTTAGTTTCACCTTCAAGCATATGGTGGTATGTGGTCAAATGTGCTTTTAAGAGGCATTTTATGAGTATAGAAGGTCATTGTAGGCAGACTGACAGAAACAGGGAAAATTGTAGGAGAAAGGACTGTGTATTTTGCAAGGACAGGAGGAAGCAGAAGGAAGACCTTTGGTTACTAAGGAATGAAAGATGCAAATAACTTGTCTAAAGGAGAGGATAGCAGAGTTTGAAAGAGCTGTTGTAGAAAGGAGGCTTATTAATGCTTAAGATTTTTTGTGGATTGGGGAGAAAAGTTAGACAAGTGATTGGCACCTAAGGTAAGGGAACAACAAGGGGAAATAAAAATTATTTCCTTATGGCAGAAGGATGGGAGTCTGATTTATGACATGTTTGGTATTAAGAAGGTTTTCCATATATTTTTTGTGAATTATCTTTTTTTGGAATGGTGAGTGGGGATGAATTTCAAGTTACTAATTTTCAGATGGAAAATACAGTGTTAAGTAGCCCAGAAAGGCTGAGGTTAGATAGAGATTTTTTTCTGAATCTGTGATTATTATGGCAATAAGGTGTTTGAGATCAGGGAAATCACTGGGCAGTGACATGCAACCAGCAGTATCTTATAAACAGTATCAGGAGGTTTGTTAACTTATTTAGCATGAGTATTTAACAGGGAAAAGGAAGATAGTATGCTCCGGGGATCCTTCACTAGGCCACTGTTGGTGTTACTGCCAAAGGGATAGCAAGATAGATGCCATGTTGAAAATTACAGACCCATCTGATTATTTAATGTAGATGTTAAAATTTTAGCTGCAGCTTTAGCTAAAATACTGCAAAAATATTTATCTATTTTAGTATCCATTAGTTAGAGATGGTTTGTGAAGGGGAGAGGAGCAGAAGGCAATTGATATTTGCTGCAACAATTTGTGTTGCAGGCAAAACCAGCCATCTGGGAGTACAGAGGGGACATTTTTGATATGAAGAAATCTTTCAATTCATTTGAATTGGCAGTTTTATTTAAAGTGTTGAGGAAGATGGGGCACAGTTAATAAAAAGTAGCTTATTATGTAAGGATATTAAAATAACCAGGTATACTAGGCTAAGTGCCATCTGTCCACTATTCTTTTTATTTTGACTATGGGACTGCTAGTGTAGTGGTTTTCTCAGTTTTCATGTGGTATTCCAGGTTATTGGGAATTTTTTATATTTGCTGATACTGCATGCCAACAGTGAGAAGACTGAACTTTGTACTACCTGGGCTCATAGATATTTTCGGCATTTAAAAAAAGACTTCAGGACTGAAGTGTAATTGTCTTAAGACATTACAGGTTAGATGGGCTACACTATTGGTGAGGAATGGGATGCTAGAAGGTCAGAGGCTAAAAACCTGGGTCTGATAATGACATACAAAGAAAAAAAAATATTAATTGTAACTAAACAATCTCTATCAGAAGATTTTGTCTCTGCTGGAAAATGGAATGAGGTGTAAACCCTGAATGGCAGAATTTAATACAGAGGATGATCTTCCTGAAGGTTCTATATGCATACATACATTTACCCTGTGTGGACAAGAGCATAGGTGGTTGGATAAGGTACAAAACTTGTGGGACAAATTTGTTTGGAAGGGAAAAAGTACTTGTACTACCAGTGGAAGGCTCTGTTTGCCTAGACGAATGGGGGTGGGAGGATATGCCAGATGTTAAGCTCTATGCTTTGGCATCTGCCATAGCCACCACTTGGTCCTGTGAATCTGCAGTGGGGGAATTGATGTACTTTAGGCAGAAGAATCCCTTAGTAGGAGAGTTGCTATCCCATTTTTTTAGATTATTAATGGTGAATGGTATTGCAAGGACTTTTCTGTTGAAGTCGGGGTTATGAAACAATCATAATATTTCAATTTTTAAACAAGTTGTTTACTGGAAGAGTTGGAGAGAAAGAGGTATTAATATGGTGGATGATCTATTTTCTAAGTATGCTGTGGGCAAGCTAACATTTATGGACAGGTCTGATTTCTACCTGGACAACTGAAAGAGGTGGAGAAACAATGGTTCAAGGAGCTAGGAAAGGGTGCGGCATCAGATGGATTTGTTACTGACAAGGTGTCTCCTTTTGGGCTAGTACTGGGTCAGATACAAAGGGAATCATTTAGTAGGCTATATAATATATTGATTAGATATTTGAATGGGAGGAAAACTGATAAATTGTGGAGAAGATGGGAAGATTCTAAAATGGTTGAATTTGCTGGGGGGATGGTTGGGCATATGCCATTAAGATGAATCGCTCTTTGCAAATTTGCCAGACCTCTGGGGCAATCATATCAGATGTCTTCATAGATGTTATATCACTCCTCAGTGGGTAAGGAAGAATTATAGTGCTGGGAAGGGTTGATGTTGGAGATATGATGGATTGGAGGCTGGGAACATATGTTTTGGTCTTGTAGTAACCTTTGGAAATGTTGGGGCAATGTTATTCAGGAGTGGGAAAGTATATTCTAAAAGCTGGCCCAGAATAATTGAAAGTTTTGCTTGTGTGGCAAAGGTGGTGAGGACAGATGATGGACCTAGTCTGAGAAAACTATTATTTTTATTAATGGGTGGTTGGGCCAGTAGTAAGTTGTCTCAAGATGTGCAAGGGGAGTTAGAGTGCAGTCAGGTTTGTGCAAGCAACAACAATGTTAAGACTTACTACAGAGCATTTAATGCTCAAGACACTAGAGAAGGAAAACCGAAGGTCATGAAATCTTAAAGAATTAGAATTATCAGTTGGATGGAGAGGGATCTTAAGCAAATCAAGGGCATTATTTCTATGTTCTTTTGCCATAAAATTTGTTCCTGTGTAAAACTCGGAGGACAGTTTTGTTAAGTCGGTGTATGTTATAAGCAGATAGTTTTGTCAAGCTTATTTATGTTTTAATGTTATCAAATGCTTTTGCTTGCTGCAATATATTCTAGTTTTGGGTTCTTCTGTTTGTAATTGCTATCTGTTGACAAATGGAGAAAAATTGAAAAAAATGTAATTAATAAAATTTAAAAAAAACAGGTTCTAATTACAATGTTATTGATAGATGAACATGTACTTATTAATTAACCTATATAACATAATAGTTTCTGAGATAGCATCTTATGTTCTGAAAAAGTCTATGCTAGTTTATAGTGGGCAAAACCAGTGTATAAGTAGTAAAGAGTCTTCTGATATAGACTGTTTATGTTTCTGTCTTATAATTTTAAAATAAGTTTCATAAAACAAATATGCCATTGACTTGAGGCATTTAGTGATTATTTACTTAAGCAACGTCTGTAGGATTTGCCAGAAATCTTTATTAGAACATTCTGCATATCTGATAATTCCTTTTATAGTAAATCATATAATCACCCCCCCCCCCCAAAAAAAAAAAAACTCAGGTGAAATGTTAATACCTTTAACACTGTAGATGTTTATTAAAGTATGCATCTTAATTTATGTATCTTCCTGGAATTTTTATCCATTATATAAAGGCTCTTAATCTGCGGTTGTAATCCTGTTCTTGTTTACATATGGGTCTCCTAATAAATTGTAAGCATCTAGTTACAAATGTATAACATATGACTCATACAAATGCAAACAGAAATTGCTCCAAATAATTTTTTTTCTGGTTACATCATTTACACTACATGCCTTTTACCACAGTAATTCGTAAAGTCATAGTTACTGGGGGAAAAGACTTTTCTCAAAATCAGATATTTATTTTTTATCTTTTTAGCGACTTTAGGCCATAAACGTATCCTTTACAAAACACAGTGCTTTACATTTTCAGTGTTTTCTGTTTTGAAAGAGTTTTTCCCACTATACACACATCTCCTGTTAGCACTACATGTAGTGATTTTCGGTATACCTGCAGTAAGAGACCTCTTTTCCTTAACAATACTTTTTTATTTCTGCAGGTTTCTGCATAATACTTGTTGACGAAATAGTGCATTTGTTATTACTGCTTATAGTACATCTTAATTAAAATACTGATGTGCAGGATTTCATCTTCTGAATATTTAATTTATAACTTTATACAATCAAACACACTTTCAATTTATGTATAAACATTATACTCACAAATAAATTGAATATACTCTTTTTCCTGTGACTTTACCAGTTACAATTATCTACTTTGCAGTTCCATGAATATTTACAGAACATAATCCTCTGAAGGAATTTACAGTTATTGCATTTTTACAATACTTTTGTCTTCTGATTGCTTCATTTGATTTCTTGTTAACAAACTAATTCAAATGTCTAAAAGATAAGAAACGATCTGTTCTGCTGTTTTATTCTGATGCAAGACAAAAAAATGTGCTGATTTTTACTCCATTGCTTATTTAATTTAAGAAAAAAAGTATTCTGCTTTTTATTCTGCTGTTCTGTTGCACTTCTGTTGGCCATAGTATAGACTGGATTCAGACCGGCTGAATCCAGTCCTGTTTGTGGACTGAGCACTTAACATCAGGACATTATTTTTGGAGAAACCCTGCTGTACCTTGTGGCAGGAGAGTACAGCAGGACTATTTAATTGAAGGTTACTGGTTCAGGGCTCAGTTTAAGCTTTTTCACTGGTTTCTTTGTATTAGCCACTTTGCTCTTGTGTTATATTTAAGGCCCGCATTTGCGGAGGTTGGTGCTTGTCTTAGAAAGCCTCCAGAGAGTTAGGCAATCAGCCTCTGCTCCTCTGTTCATCCCAAAACATCTGAGAGAACTACAAATGTTAAGTTCAGTTTTACTACTGCATTTGGTACAGTTTGACTGTATTTCACACCAAGTGCTGCTTTTGTTTAATTTAAAAAAAAAGATCTGTTCTGCTGTTTTATTCTGACAGTATAATTAATTTAAGAAAAAAAATGTGCTTTTTACTCCATTGTTTATTAAATTTAAGAAAACATATTCTGCCTTTTATTTTGCTGTACTATTGTACTTCTGTTGGCTGTAGTATAGACTAGATTCAGACTGGCTGAATCTAGTTCTGTTTGTGGACCGAGCACTCAAAATCAGGAGATAATTTTTTGGAGAAGAACCCCTGTACCCTCGTGACAGGGAGTACAGTAGCACTATCTAATTGGAGGTTACTGGTTCAGGGCTCAGTTTGAGCTTTTGATTAGTTTCTTTGTGTTAACCACTTTGCTCTTGTTTGCCTGTAGCCCACCTTCATTCACCACCCTGCAAAGGGGGTATCTATTGGAGGTTATAGATACAAAAGCAGCAATAGATGTATTTTCCCTGTGAAGCAACTGCTATCTAGCAGAGCAGTTCTTGAACTGCTCTCAGCTGTTCAGTGAACTACATGGCAGCACATTTACCTCTTACCTATCAACATTAGGCCATATAGAGCCCCTTATTTAGACCTCCTATGTACACCCCATAGGTGAATCCCCTTAAAATAGCTCACTGCCAGATACACCTATCTTTTTTCTCCTTATCTGCTGAGATACCAAGTTCAAACCTTGCATTATGGACTGTCAGTTTCCCTCTGTTTCTCCTGCCAGACTGGTTGACATGGGTTTTTTTTTGAGGCAGTGTAGCAACTGCCTCATATACACTGACATCCCTTTACTCATAAATCACTCAAGTACAAACTCTGAGAGATGCTCCTACGTTAAGAATCTAGAATCACTGCTCTGTCTCATCGACAACAGCAAAACTAAACAGGTGGTCAGCTCACACATCACAACTCCTACTCATAATATACATCCAACACATAAACCTTCATATGTGGAGGTACTCTCCAGAAACCTACCTAAACACCAGACACCTCCAAAACACAAACATGTTACACCTAACACAGCACCCAAAGCACCAACTTCACATAAAAACGTTAGCACCAGTGTCCCATCAAATAAGCCCTTAAGGTAATGCACATCTATTCCAAATGCTTTAGTTATAGTTGGTTGTCTAGTGAGACATACAGATGCCTTGTTGGTGACTTATGTCTCTAGCTTACAGGGCTATCTCTGACCCAACTCTAATGGAAATGTTGTACATCCTTAAGTCAAATGGGACTAGAGTCACCCATTCCAGGGACCTCAGTCTACCCTGCAACATACACAGGATCTGCTGGAGACACAGATACATCTCTCAGAGGTTGCCAGTCCTCTGGAATGGGCTTCCAATCCATGGCAAGCCGAGCACCTCCATGACCATGTTTAACCACAACCTGGATGACTGGATGTGTAGCAGTAAATTTCTGCTGGGGATTACCGAAAAATCTTGGGCATAGATGATATCTGTCATCTAGTATTATATTTGGATTTAACGGCTAGGCTTGTAAGGACCCTCAGGTCAGTAGCATAGTAACATCCTATAAACCTATCATTTGATTGTTCAGATAACAAAAAAATAATTCTTTTAAAAATGGAAGGTTGGATGACAGAGTTAATCAATAAATAAATAAATAACTAAATAAATAATTTAAATAAAGGCTTAGTCAGTACATTGCAAACCATTCTGATGCACAGCTAAATCAAAAACTACAGGACTGTTTCCTTCAGTTTTACATGTTCTGTATACCTCATACTTGTTTACTGAATGAAGACACAGGGAAAAGAAAAAAAAAACACTACATAGCTACATAATAAACAAAGCAAATACTTCGTGAAAATAAAAATAACTCATTCTGTCAATGCTGCACTGAATTGTTGACACCTTATACATCAGAGAAGTGTCTGTACATTATAATTAGTATGTGACTTTTCAGCACAGTGATATATGTGCACTGATACAACTGTAATATAATCCCTCTATAAAGTTAAATAAAACTATTGATTTCAGAAGAGAACAAAAGCAAGGTGAGTTTGTAAAACAATGTCACCATCAAGCCTACAGATTCTATAATGTACAGCACATAATCACCCTATTATATTACTTGAGTAACACTGAAGCTATGAATGTTAATTTCTCAAAAAGTTGTTCATTCTACAGAAGAAGTTACAAACAAGCATATACATATTGAAGTAGACTGCTGCTCATATTAAGGCCTGAGATTGACTTTAGAGCCATATATTAAATGTATAAATTGCTTTGCATATGCAAAAGTCTGTATCTGGCAGCTTTATCTAGTCACATCCATGAATTGTGAAAATTAAGAGATATGAAAGGACTGCCTTTATGAATGTCAGAACTATAAACATACTTCTGAAACAGAACAAAAAGCTTAACTATGGTCATGGAGTTCACTGTGTAACACATTAGATGGTTAATTATGCTGTGACATTTATACAAACAAAAGATTTGACGAGAAATGTTTATGTAGAATATCTGTTTGGTAAAAACACCAGCAGCAGCTAATGACCAGTCCTCACACTCCATGGCTTCATAGCAAGATGCCCCCCTCATATCTGTGTTAATTAACTGTCTGACATGCCCTACTGTGCATGTAATTACAGGAATATACTCAATGAGTTGTATTTCTGGTAAAATGACTGTTGATGCAAAGCATTGAACTCATTTGCAGATAAATCCCTGCAATTAAACTGAATACATGCTTTTTTACAGAAATGTGGTTTGACTGACAGTGCATGCACTGTATTTTCAACATTTCTTGGTGGTCTATGACTCTGCACCCTCCTTATGCTGAATATTATTTCACCTCAATTAAGTAAATTTCTCCTGATGACACATTCTCCAAATCAACACATTTACTATAGCACTAAGGCCTGACTTTCCTGCATAACCTTCTAAGCATTAAATGCCTTTTTATCCCATAATCTATTGGATGTACAGAGTGCACTAGCTACGCTATTGCTGCTGGCATACTGGGGCTATGTTTGCAGGCAGTTTACTCAGACTTCGTCATTGTACTTTATTCCCTTTCAACAGTTACATGATTGTTTCATATGTGAAGTCCAAGGAGAAAGTGATAGATCGTAGAATGATGTGTTTCAGTGACTATGGATGAGTGACTAAATAATACACAGCTAAACAGGGGAAGTTCCATGGCAAAAAGGGAAAAATCTGTAACTGTCATCTGTATATCCCAAGATTGTTTAGTGATCTCAACACTGATGGACGTGATCAGGAAGGGAAAGGAGTGAAATTGGAACATCTGTTCACTGTGCATGTTGGAACCCCTGTAAAACAAAGATTACTTGGTGACACTTATATGTCAGGCATGCAGGGAATCCTGAAGGCCACATCAATCTTAGCAGTGAGTGACCCACACTCACAATAGCCCGCTGCATGCCTGTTCCTGTACCAGGAACCTTGAACCAGGCAAAAACTGCTAATGGAAGCCTGGATGGTAGTCTGTGACCATCTCTTACCAGAAAATAAAAAAAATGAGCTAGTCAGGTAAAAAGAAGGCAATGAAATTAAGATATATATATATATATGTATATGGGTTCCATACACTTAATTGAATTTTCACTAATTCGAAATAGTGTATGGAATGCTCACTGCAGCAAAAGTGCACTTAATCAAAAGTGCACTTACGTGAAGTTCAGTACAACGAACGGGTGTTGTACTGAACTTCCGTGCAGTACTCACGGACCTTAGAGTTAGGGCACGGGTCATAGTAAGGGGATAGCCTTACCATGACCCGTGCCCTAACCCTAAGGTCTGTGATGACTGCAGCAGAGTGAAAGACATAGCAATGTCCTCCACTATGGTGCGATAGTCACGAACCTTAGGGTTAGGGCATGGGTTAGGGTAAGGGGATAGCTTTACTAACTATCCCCTTACCCTAACCCATGCCCTAGCCCTAAGGTCCATGACTATTGCATCACAGTGGAGGACATAGCTTGTTTTTTATGTCCTCCACTGTGCTGCAGTGTTTTCAGTGAAGTGCACTTACGCAAAAGTTCACTTTCGCAGAAGTGAGGCTTTTTATTACAAGTTCGAAGTAGTGAACTTTTGTTCTTGTAATAGGAATCCATATACACACACACACACACACACACACACACACACACACACACACACACACACACACACACACACACACACACACACACACACACCTGCACCAATGTACTCATGTCTGCTAACCCTACACTACATTACTAAAACCCCTTTCCCTAACTGTACCACTAATCAGGACAAAAAGACACAGAATACACAAAACACCAAATAATTAGAATACTACATCAATCCACTTACCTATCCCTAACTCTAACCTTAACCCATGAACACTCACACATTAATACTACCAGCTATACAGAATTTTGCACTTTCTCACAAACACCACCTTTTCAATCAATCATTTATTTTTCTGCACACTCCCACATACACACACACTATATAAAACTTGAATTCAAGCAAATGTGATTCAGGCAAATGTGTAGTCAACCATTTGTGTTGTGACTCAGTTTTTGTCATTCATTTGTGCATTGATCATTTGTTTTTTTCAACCAAATGAATGGCAACATACAAATGCATGTGCGCGCACACACACACACACACACACACACACACACACACACACACACACACACACACACACACACACACACACACACACACACACACACACACACACACACACCACTGAGATCCCACATGACTTCATGGTCCTTATTTGCCATCCTCATTTGCACGAATGCCCTTAAATGCATGTTAAGTAGGTACATCATCAGCAGATTATCAATCTTGCTTTCCCAATTAATGTTGGCAACTTCATCACTGTCCAAAACACTAGGATGACTCAGGTCATCAGTTTTATGACAGTTAAGGCTTTAACATGGTTTAAGGATGGTAAATTCCTTTCAAAAGATAAAAAGCATTACAATAATTAGACAGTGATAACATTAATAGAAAAGAAGCCACCATCTCATTTGACCCAAAATCATATTGCAGCATGTCCACTGAAAGAGCACATAGGGGAGAGTAGGATTCAGCAGTCTGTGCCAACTTAGCTAAAATGAAGGAATGATGTCCCACATGCAAATAGAGCCCTGCAGGTGATGCATCTGCTGCTTTAACTGAAGACACACATTTGCTTTAACAATGGGGTGATGACATCCCTCATTAGTAAGTAGATAGGAGCATTCATGGACATTTGGAATGCACAAGGGGCCCCTGGAGTGATAGAGGATCTCACCCCAAAGGGTAGTGATTAGGGTCTAAAAACATAAATGCTCTTATTGTCTCTATTGTTGCCTCTTGCCTTTGCTCCAGGGGCTCCATGAGTAGTGGTAGAATGAATTGGGTCAAGGTAAGTATGAGGGGAGGCTGAAGGTCAGCAGGCATGGGGACGGAAAGGACATATTAGGCAAAAATAAATATCTTATAATGGATTTGAGAAAGGTACATTATTGCTGAAATATAGTATTATGTTTGTCACATCAGACTAAAAAAACCAAGGCTATACATGAAATGGCAGTCTTCCAGCATACAAAGTGCTCTACTGATGAGTAAACAAGGAATGAGGCTTTCTAGAATTACTACAGCTATCAAATCTCTACAATCCTAGAAGGTTCTGATGACAACTTAACCATCCATATACAAGATTTATACCCACCTTATATTTCAAAATCTAAATAAATGGGTTACAGTACTGATCTATGCTTCAACTACCAAAGCTTTTTAGACTTTCTTTTCCTGGCAGATCCTGCTTTTAACCTCTTCTCTGCAGCACGCATCACCATAATCTCATTTATGCTTTTAGGATTTGCATCAGCATTTTTTCTTCATATTTTCAAAAAAAAAAAAAGAGCTCATCTTTAAAAGGCCTGGAGTTGATGGCATCACTCTGAAGATCATTCAATGTGAGACTCTCTACCTTATATGCCTCTTACACTTGTATGCTGACACACTCTTATAACTCATAGGCATTCTACTCACAGTATAATAAAAACTATTACTTATTTTCTGGAAGAATGTAGTAAGGGAAATGGCATCCAATTTTTAAAACAATCTATTTTTCCCCCCACCCAAAACTAAACTCCAGGAAAGACTGTCTCTATCCCATTTAAGCAATTACTTGGACTCTAGTGAATCACTGACTTATGATATGCATAATTTATTGGATTAACTAAGTATCCACAGAAAAAAATATCCCAAGAGATATCTTCATCAGTGTACAGTCTAAGGATGAAGTAACATGACTAAATACTTAAAGGAATATTGAACAATGCAGATCAAAGCCTCCCCCTCCTCTTATTTATCTAATTTTGCTTTGTAATTGTGTACAATGCAAAGTATGTCACTAACAGTCCTATGCTTCCACATATTTGTCATTTTAATTCACCATCCTAAAAAAATAAAAAAAAATAGTGAAAAATATACAAAGACACTTCTTGATTGTCTTTATTTAGCAAATTTAAATAGTCAATAATAAGGATAGACTCATATATTGTCCCTTTTCAGCTTTTCTTCACTATTTTTACATAGTAAAAAATCAACCAATGTACAGGCCTTCCATTACTGAGACAGAATAGAGTGTTAGACTTATGGTTTGTTGATAATTAGACAGTACCATTGTGCAGGCCTTTGTTTTTTTGGATAAAAGAGTGTAAGACTTATGGTTTGTTAATTATTAGACCCTGTAGATTGGTAGTCCTAAGACAGACCTGCTAGGTATACTTGAGATTCTAGATGTTTTTGCAGTCAATGTAAAACTAAGTATTAAAAAGATAAAACTGTATTCTTGTCACATTAAGCTTAGCATGCACCTCTGACAAAAATTATGGGTTGGCTATAATACTCAGCTGGAATGACAGAGTAGAATATTTGAGGTTAAAACTTAGTCAGAACATCGGAGGCTTCTTTCAGTAGAACATATTTATGTATTAATATTTATGATGTATAGACTGCATTTTTATAGCATATATCATGGAAATAGGTTAAAAATAAAGATAGCTGGGTGCACTATTCCCAGGATAAAAAAAAAAAAACTGCCCAATCTTAGTAGGTGCACTTGTACCAGGATTGGCAAAAATTAGAATGTAGAATCCTCAAGACACAGAAATATTCCTACAATGGGGCTAGGCCAGACCCAGGGGAAGATGGCCCCCTGTTGTAGAAGAAAGGTAGCAGTCTACAAAAATCACAAAAACTGATAGGCCAAAAAAGAGCCATACGGATGATAGAGTGGACTACTGAGGATAAGAAAGAAATTATGTATAGTTACTATTTTGCACGAAGCCCAAAATTTCCAGACAAAAGATATGAAAAGATTAAGAGAGAAATTAGAAGAAAGAAAACTATTTCCACAAAAAAAACTGTCAGAAGCTTCAAATAAAAACTTGTCTTCATTAATACAAATACAACTGACCCATGAAAAACACTATATAGACCAAGAAGCCTTGTGCCATTTGAAAAAACAAGTGACTGAGGAAGTGTGGAAATTTAAAGAGCAAAATTTAGAGATGTTTGAAAGGTATAAAAAAGAAATATGGACATGGGAAAGAAAGAGAGAGCTGATATGGTGCAATATTTATGCAAAGGAGAAAGACAAATTAATCAACACAAAACAAGTCAGCCTCACAGATATTCAAAAAGAAATATAGGCAAAGGCATCCAGATATAGAAAACATCACAATAAAAGAAAAAAATAAGATCACAAAGAGGGAATGCAGAGCAGAAAATTAGTCAAGTAAAAGTTAAAAAAATAGAAGCTGAAGTTGTGGAATATTTGCAAAGTGAAGGATTCAGTGTAGAAAGTCTAACACAGGTCATACTACAGCATGATGGAACAACTAGTCCCCAAAATAAGGAGAGGAGCAGGAGACATTTGAAGAAGAAATGTGGACATGAGAAAGAAAAAGAGATTTAATATGGCATAATATTTATGCAAAGGGGAAAGCAAAACTAATCAATGCAAAAAGAGCAGCACCAAAAATATTTGAAGAGAAATACAAGCAAATACATCCAGATATGGAAACTTTTGCAATACAAAAAATAAGAAAACAGAGGAAAAGTAGAAAAGAGGATTAGTAATGGAGAGGTTAATGAAATATAAACTGAAATTATGCAGTACCTGCAAGGTGAAGGATTTAGTGTAGGAAATTTAACGCAGGTAATAACACAACAGGATAGAGCAATGGATCCCCAAATTAAGGAGAAGCCAGTGTAGCAGGAAACATATATCAGTTGACATATGAAGATAGTTTGGAACCCCCCACAGGAAACTAGTGCAAAGGTTCAGTTGGAGCTATACAGCAAATGGAAAGAACAGGAAACTGCGTCAACTCTGACACAGTCAATGTCGTTGAGTGATAGGCCATTGAGTTTCCATATGAAAGAGTGATGGATGACACAGGTTGAAACTGAAGAGAACATGATACAGTAATACAGGAAGAAGCTCTGAAACTTTCTATAGAATGCCCACAGGAAATGGCGAACAAAGAATGTGCCTTCAGTTTAGAAGAAAAGGATCTAAGAGAAGAGTTACTTGATTTAATAGAGATAGATAGACATATTAAGATCAAGGAAAGAAATTGACTGCAGAAGGTTAGTAAAACACCAAAAGTTAGACGTCTGATAAAACAAATTAACACAGTAATTAAGACTGCCCATAGAGGTTCACGCAGTATAACGGAGGTAAATAGGATGCATTACTGTACACCCAAATTAATAACATAAAGTCCTACCACAAGAATACAGGGTAGTAAGGGAAAGGATGGGGAGAAATCGAATACCATCATGGAAGTATCAAATAGAGAAAACTGTAAAGCAATTAAGACAAGAATTGTCACTGTTAGAAGAGTATAGAAGAGGGAACAGATCAACTAAAATACTCAGAAAGATAGACATGATAAAATCATTGTGCAGTATTATAACATATCAGGATTTATCATGTATATTGCGAATAATAAATTAAAAATATCAGCACAGGCAGCAAAAATTAGAAGATACACAGATAAATATAAAGGAAAAGTACAAAATAAGCAATTTATTGATGACCGAATAAAGTTTTATAGAGAACTGGGAAACAAGGTAAAAGGAATTGAAAGACCACCAAAAAAGAAGAAATAGATACATTTTGGAGAAATATGTATGAAGATTCTGTGGAACATAACAAAGATGCTAAATGGATAGAGGAAGTAAATGAAAGAATAAGAAGTACAAATGTACAGGATATTGAAATGGGATGAAGTAACGGCCAGAGAGACTGAAAAAAAGTTACAAAAACCCTCTAATTGTAAAATCCAGGCCCAGATGCAGTACCTAACTTCTGGATAAAAGTATTAACATCTTTGCATGAAGATATAGCCATGAGTAAGAACTATTTATATGCATACCCCGAATAGACACCAGCCTGGCTAACAACAGTAAAATCAATGCTCCTACTTTAGAGTGAACCCGTAAGCTACCCTAAAAACTATAGACCAATAACTTGCCTTCCGATGATGTATGAACTATACACTGGAATTGATGCCGACAGAGTTTATAGTCATTTAGAAGAATACTCAGTTATGGCAATAGAACAAAAAGGTAATAAAGGAAAGCCATATGGAACAAAGGATCATTTGTTGTTAAATAAAGTCATAGTGGAGAACTGTAAAAAGGGGAATAATCTAAATATGGCATGGACAGACTACAAAAAAGCATTTGACAGTATCCCACAATCATGGATAAAAGAGTGCTTAAATATGCATAAGATACACCCTACACTGATAAACTACATCATGTGACCATCAAATAGTGGTAAACCACTTTGGAGTTAAGTCACAATAAAAGACAAATTATTATTCTAGGGATAAAAATCCAAAGGGGGATATTCCAGGATGGCTCTCTGTGATGCTCTTTTGCCTTGCTCTTAACTCATTAAGCTGTCTGCTTACCAGATTAGGTCATAGCTATAATTTGGCTCCCAGAAGGCAACAGTTTAAAGAGTTCTCATCTTCTTTTTGTCAATGATTTAAAACTGTATAGTTCATCAGATGAGGATCTGAAAGCACAACTGCAAGTAGTCAAAACATTTTCAGATGATATAAGAATGTCATGAGAAATGTGCAAAAGCAACCTTTAAAACAGGAAAATAGCAGCACCAAGTAAACATCACCTTGGGACAAGAATGCGATATAAAATTACTTGAGCAAGAGGGAGTGTATAAATATTTGGGAACTGATGAAGGATGAACAATAAAACATGAACAAATGTGAATAAAACTCAGTAAGGAATATTTTAGAAACAAGTTAATCCTGAAAACGGCATTGACATTTAAGAACAAAGTTCAAGCTCTAAACCAATCTGCTCTTCCTGTCCTAACTTACAGTAATGGAGTGACTGACTGGCCCCAAAAGGTGCTGGATAGATTAGACAGGACAACAAGAAGGATGCTTCATGCTCATCAAATGATTTATAAAAATCAGTTTATACCAAGAATAAATATTCCCCATTCTGAAGAAGGTATGGCCCTCCTTGAAATTGATTACATGTATAGCTCTGCAATTGTGGGACTGCATACATATCTGCTGGCCTCACAAGGCCCAAACATAGTCAATGTTTTGAAACATGAGGAGAATAAATTTAAAATGACTTCCATGCTTAGTCAAGCAGGAGCATATCAGCGTCAAGTGAGAATGGACATCAAACCAGAAGTAGATAAAAATCAGGCAGCAACTGAATGTGCCAAAAAACAAAAGAAAGAATATAAGGTGAAGGATCAGATGAGGAGGCAAGAAATGTGGGTCTATATTACCATGTCGACAGGGCTGTTCTTCGAATGCCCTTACGTCGACACATGTACACCAAAATACCTAAATGTTGAACAGCCACAAGAGCATTTTTTTCCCAAGAAAAAAAAAAATCACTGGGCTAACAACAAACTGACAGACACAATGAATGGGGGGCTTCACCCCCCCCCCCCCACAAAAATGATTTTTTTTCCCCAAGAAAAAAAATCACTGGGCCAACAACAAACAAAACAAACTGACAGACACAATTTACTGGGGGGCTTCACCCATCCACTCCCACCGATGTGGGGGGATGTGCCCCCCCACTTAAATATACCCAACTCTGAGATTGCACTACAGTGGAGGAAACAGCAAATTCCTGACAACAACTTTGTGACCATTCAACATTTACGTATTTTGGTGTACATGTGTTGACATACGGGCGTTCGATGAACAGCCCTGTCCTCATGGTAATATAGACCCAGAAATGTGAACAATGCATAAATATAGCTGCAAGTATAAAAAACTCCTGGAACAACCTCATGTTGGTCAGGAATGAACACAGGAATGGTTAAGGAGAGGTGAATTAAAAAAAAAAGATGAAGGGTTAATATTGGCGGCCCAAAATAGTGGACTACACACACATTGGTATACAAAGTCCATTGAGCATATAGGAGAAACAGACAAATGTAGGTTTTGTAAAACAGAATTTGAGAGAGTTGCACACCTTGTTAATGGTTGTGACATACTAATGGCAGAAAAACTGTATACTGAAAGGTATAATAATGTGGCAAGACTGTTGCATTGGGGATTATGCAAACATTGTAATGTTGAGGAGCTGAAAAATACTGGAAATATCAGCCAGAAACCATCATAGAAAATGATGAAGTCTACATTACATGGGATCACCAATTACCAACGGTTCAAAAGATGGATGTGAGAAAACCAGATATAGTGGTCCATGAAAGAAAACAAAAGTAGCATTGATTATTGAATTCTCTACATCCAGTGACTACAGTGTCTTGTGTACAGTGAGACACAGTCATAAAATATCAGAATTTGCATGCAGAAATGAGAATGACATTGAAGAAAAATAACTAGACAGTTCCAATAGGAGTAGGAGCAATGGGTTTTATAAAAAAAGATTCTACAGTCATATTTATATATGTTACCAATACATGTAACTCCATACGAATGGCAGAAGGAGTCATTACTGGGCACATTGTGGGTGCTGCGCAGAGCACTTCTGGCTGGCAACAGAGATTAAAACAATACTAATTTCATGAACTTTAATCTTACTTTGACTTCAGAATGGGGTCCATTCCCTACATAGATTAGTACTAGGCTAACTGCCCTTGCGAGCCATTTTAAGCCTAGCCAATTATCCCTTGCAATACTCAAACCCTGCACCTTGTGTTTGTAAGGCAAACACCTTAACCATTAGGCTACCCTCCCAAATATTTGGCGAACTTAAAAACAAAAATAAAAAATAAATCATATGTTTCCACAATTTATGAAGCACTTTGATAAATATCTGTCTCTGTACTTGTTATTTCTTGTGAAAGATGTAACAGGACAAATATTTATCCTCCCAAATTTCTAATCTCAGCTTGGCATCTTCCAAATCTTAGCTTGAATATGACTGTCATGAAACATCAAAAGCTTTTATATGCCTTTTAATGAGATTCAAGCTCCCCTTGGTCCCCCTGGTATAGGTTAGTGCAATCAGTGTTTAAAGGGGGACTAAACTGCCCTGACCTAGACAGGTATGTAAAACTGGATGCTGAGATGCAGCCTATGAGAGGTATTACAGCTCCTGACCATTAATTTGTTACTTCATGATGTATGTTCCTCAGAAGGAGGAACATGAGGTGATGTTGTTTTGCTGACTTGCTTAATGGAATAAGATATTCACATCCAAACAGTCACATGTGGAATAGAATATATATAAAAACAACCTGGAGCTAGGTACAGGGATTCCTGGATGGATGGAGCAGGACATATTTTAGTCAGGGATATGTCAAAGATAGCAGCAGTAATTCGATTCTCAAGCAGAAAGTCATCAATTTAAGAAACAATTGCTTAGAATGGTGTCAGTTTTTGTAGTTGGAGAGTGCTTTTTCAAAAAGATAGCAGTGTCAGTGGAGCAACAAATCACACACTTCCTTTGGTTTGGAAGGTTGTGGATTCTATTCCCACACCAGGTAAGTTGATTGCTGAAACTGCAATGACTCAAATGGTGGGCGCTGCCCTTTGGATGATATTTTTAAACCAAGGCCCCACCTGCTTGAGTTGATGGTAGTTCTGGTGGATGTAAAAGATCCCATTGCACCTAACAAAAACTGTAGGGGAAATTGCCAGACACCCTGGCCAAATTTCCCCTAGTAGAATAAGTACTACCTCAGGTCTCTCCTAAAAAGAGGCCACTAGCCTAGTGGGACTAATCTGGTCTATAAAGGGTAATTAAATAAAATTGTATTCCAAAGATTAACATGAATAGGTAATATGAGCATGGATACCTTTTTTAATGTTGCCTCCATATTTGTTGCAGAATGACATGTGAGAGACACTGGTGAACCTTAATTTCTGGAGACTAATATTAAATGAAATGGGAGCAATTTTGAAAAAATATTTGGCTGTCAATAAGAGGGAGAATCCTTTAGCTTAAAGGATAGGTTGAAAAATGTATATGCTCATTTAAAAGAAAATGATATATGGCAGTCCTCTCTAACATTGTATTCAAGTAAGAGACAAATTATTTCCATATGATATGGTAGTGTTCATTTATTAGATACTTGTGGTCAATGACCCATGACGTTGTAATATTTGTACTCGGGTAGCCTATCATCCCTTGTCTGATACAACATTTTGGTTCATAGGTGTATACTAGGCTAATAACTACTAGGGCCCTTATAAGCCTAGCTGTGGAACCCAAATGTGACCCACACATTTGATTTCTACAGGGGGTGATTTACTGACTGCCCGTCAACATCAGGGACATAGGCACCAGACCAGGAGTAAATTTCCAATTATGTATCCATATCCATTGGTCCAAGTTGTGACTAACTAGGGATAGGGTGGAACTCTGCTTCACATAGATGGGGACACTGTTCTAGCATATGGAAATTCTCTGACAAACATATTGTCTCTAAAACATATTAAATTTATTTTACAAGCCAAACTTAGGTCTTTTAATCTAGCAGTTCTGTTGCTGTTTGTTTTGCAGATGTGCAAAAGGTTAATCAAAACAGGGTCCATGGATGCCCTTGCATGCCTGGCAAAGATCACCTCTCAGACATCTGTGTGTTACAGAGAAAATAAATAGAGCTTTGAGGTGATTAACATAGGACATTGTGTTTACTCCCGATATTCTTTGTGTAAGGAACCTTTGTTGATGTTCCATTTGCTGCATGTGTCTGATCAGGTATATACCGAAGGGAGCATTATACTCTATGATGGGTCTGATGATGCCCAAGTACAGTGGTATGATGACCTGGATGGACCAAGATGCCATTCCCTTGCTTATAAGTTGAACAACATAGAAGGATTTTCTTACTACCTAGCAAATCAACATTTAGTTGCCTGGGGTAGTAGTCTTCCAAAAAGGTGCTATAATGTATTTCTCAGAATTGAGTTTTACACAATGGCTTTGGTATCAAGCATTTGTTTGTGTTAGGCCTTCCTGAAGGATGTTCTTGTCAAGTGAGATTTGATGGCGGCTACCAGTTTGCAGTTATCTGTGAACTTAGTTATGGACTTTGGCAAAACACCATACCTCCAAACAAATTCACTTGCTTTTCCAAAACCCTGAAAAAAAGGCTTCAGAATACCTCATATATCATACTACCCTTGGCACTCTAATGTAAACATCTCCTCTAGCAAATCACTTTAGTAATAAAGTCACCACCTTACTTACCCATTATTCCTTACAATAACAATCATCTGTATCTTTACCATATCCCTTTAACATCACCTATGTATATGAACACATCAACAAACTCTTGTAATACCCCGTAAACCCTTAATAATTTTACTAGATAAAGATATCTCCTATGAAAATTTATGAATTTGTATATTTTTTTTTTCAACAGCATCTGTAAAAATTAATCTGAGACTTAATTAATTTGAGAATGCTATTTAATATATATATATGGGTCTACTTTACATACCCGAAATACCAGATAAACAAAGACAAAATAACCGAGATGAAAAAGCCGAATCTTCACATACAGGAACGTCCACATTGCTGAAATGTTTCCCAGGGTAAGTAACAACTAAAACAACAATATATATATATATATATATATATATATATATATATATATATATATATATTGTCATGCTCCACAACATTCAAACGTATATTTTTTCGAATGAGCTAAACAGCTAAACTGTATAAATTATGGCATTGTAAGGAGTTTTTCTCCTTAGGGTTTCTCTCTAAAGGGCCTTTTCCAAGTCAAACTTTACCAGTAAATGATTGTAAAGAAATATTTAGTGCAGCTTCAGAAAAAAGTGCACAACACCTTCTCAGGGTTGGATTCAATAAAAAGGTTAGAGTGCGCCATACTGCTTGCACTAAAAAGGGCCTGGTCCCATGACATGGTGATTTATGATTCAGACACATTATTGGCTAATTTGCATGTCTCCAAATCACAGTTAACATGCTAATCTGCACATTATGGTAATTAACTGATGCAGCTGCATCATGTGATATTCCCCCCACACAGTCACTATCCCATACATACAGACAAGTATATGTTTCAACACACACACACACACACACACACACACACACACACACACACACACACACACACACACACACACACACACACACCATATTCCTTGAAAATGAAAATCTCCATGAGTTGTCTTCATAGGTTCATAGGTAGGTTCTAGGCTATTGGCCCTAGGGCCTATATAAGCTTAGCCAAAAAATGTACCCTGGCTTTCGCCACCCAAGAAAATTATTTTCCTGTGCCTCTGTCAAGCAAAGCCACAGAAGTGATCCCTGGGGTGAATTTCCCATTTCCCACCAATCATCAAGATTTTTCTTGAAGAGTGCTAACGAGGAGCTCTGTTTGACATAGATAGGTAGTCTGTTCCAGAGTATGAGAAGTCTCTGGGACAGAAATCTATCCCTCCAGCATGTTCTTTTTATTGTGGTGACAAGATTTAGGTTCCTAGAGCATGTAGCTCGGAGGGACTGGGATTTCTTTAAGTGGAGCATGTCCAACAGCTCTGGGTTTGACATAGCTTTGTATGTTAGGCAAAGATCGCCCCTAAGTAGGTGATATGTGATGGAGTAAATCTGTAGTTTTTTGAGACGGTCTGCGTAGGGCATCTGTTTGAGGTCAGTAATCCTCTTTGTGAGGTATTTCTGTGGTCTTTCCAGTTGTTGTAGATGTCTCCTTTCCTATAGAAGACGTTTGATGTCCATAGGCTGTCATGGAACAATACAGTCTCATGTTTAGGCTTGCCCCAATCACCACACTAGTTTAAGTGCTGTTAAAGCACAAGAGTTTAACATATTTCCTGTTTGAAATGGTTTCTCCACCCCATCTCCATACTACTTTCAAGCTGTAAAAGGTTAAACTATGATGTGGTAGGGCCTGCCTTGCTGATCTACACATCCAATTGATTTTATGACTCACACAGGGGATAGATGCCTTATTGGAGACAATTCCAGGAGAGAGAGAGAGAGAAAAAACACATTGTTAATTAGCATATGCCGCTCCCACAGACTGCCTCATTAGCATAAAGCACAGTCACAGAGCCAGTCCTACACATTGCTGCACAAGCCAGGGATGTTTTAAAATACAAAAAGGTTATCATGTCATGTGTCTTTTATTTTGCCTAACAATCACCATCTGTAGCAATGAAAAACATGAATAACTTTTAAAAATCATCATTGCTGATATAAGGAAAGTATTTCTAATTTTCTCTCTTCTCTTACAGATTGAGGGTTTTAAGTTTCAGAAACTATAGAGTAACACAAAAAAAATGTTTTCTTCTTATTAATTCAGAAACTAACCATGTTTCTGATTAACAAAACACTTCTTTCCACAGTTGCATGTTTCATGGAGTTTATTAGGTTGTTGTTGGACCTATTTTGAATCTTCTAAATGCCTCATTATTCCACAATAACCTCACAATAGTGCCAACAACTTAACCATTTAAATGTGATGGCACTAATGACATCACCCATTCCTTCTTCAAAAAAATCATATTATTCAATGTTACTTTCAGCAATAATTAGTTATTATCAATAAATTAAACTCTCCTAAATTTGGGATACTTGCTGGATAGTGCAAAACATCCAAAAAGTATTGTGCTCTTCTTCCACTGGGGGTAAATGTACAAGCAGAGCTTTATTTAATACTTTAACTACTGGGATTGTGTCTAGATTCAAGTCTTTCTTCATAAAAGTAAATAATATAAAATCTAGGCACAACAATGGGGACTTTTCAGAATAGCAACAAAAGCATATAAATTCCTGGTAAAGTGTGTTCTTATAACTAGTGTAGAATGTGCTTACCTACTCTTGCCATGTCTCTGAAAGGGAACATCAAACATCACTAGTTTACCTTCAAAGAAGGATAGTGGCTCCTCATCTGTCTGACACTTGCATTGACAACAGGTATAGTAACCTACAAAACTCATGTTTTTAAAACAATGACATGGGTAGTTGGGCTTAAAGTAAATTTGGAAACCACTTTAGGCATAAAAGAAGGATTAGTTCTCAATTAAACCCTATCCCTATGAAAATTGAGGAAGGTTATCTCATCATAAGAGCTTATAACTCAGACACCCTTCTTGCAAAGGTCAGCGCAATTCATAAAATTGTTTTCCATGTTAAGAACCTTGAGTCAGCCAGATTACTGTTTCAAATGGAGCAAGTGTTAGCTTCTCAAGCAGGGGTCATTTGTTTACTTGGAGGCTTCTTATGCAAAACCTGTTTCAGGAATAGTTTGACATGAGACTGCCTTGAAAGGGGAGAATCCAAGGGCAGACATGATGAAATGGGCAATACATTAATCTTGACAGAGGAAGAAGAAAGGACATAGAATAGTAATATCACACAATTATAGTAAGACCAGAGAGCAACTAGCCCTGAACGGGTGTTGCTTATGTTGCTGGCACCAACTAAAAAAAAAAAAAACTTTCTGTTTGCTGATATATGCGTTTTCAATACCAGGCTTTCTTGCCTACATTAGTACCTGCTACATGTCCTGAGTAAACAGGTGCCTAAAAGGAATTAAGACCATATCATCCAGGCAGTCACTTGCAGATGATTGTTGTTAGAGTGTATCAAACACCCCTGTTCTTGTATGAGTAGATGCATTCTGTGAGGAAGCTTGTGTACTTGGCCTTGCCATTTCCAAAAGAAGGGAGAACCACAGTTGCCTGGGCCATAAAGGAGTTACCACAGTGATCTTGGGAAATTCCTTCTAAATCTTCAGAAGTACCCTGGATATTAGTGGACATGGTAGAAAGGTATACAAGAACATTCCTGTCCAAATAAAATAAAAGGCATTTGTCTTCCTGACCTTCTTCCATTGAGCCCTAAAACAGAATTTTGCCAGTTTGTTGTTCAGAGAAGAGACAAAGAGGTCTACCTGAGGAACTCGTCAAAGATGGATCAAATCTTGTAAGCATCCATGATGTAGTTACCATTCAAGAGGGTCTATCCTGGTCCTGCTCTGCTTGTCTGCCACACCATTTTGCTTGGATGGAATATAGGATATCTGTAGAGTGAGACTTTGTTGTGAAACTATATCTGAAGCTAACATGGATAGCCTTCAAAGGGGGTGGAACCTGGTTTCCCTTGCTTGTTGATGTACTACATAACTGTGGTATTATCTATAATAACGGAAGAGGTCTTGGGGACCATAGATGATGCAGAAAGTTGAGTGCCTTGATCACGGCAAGCATTTCTTTTATATTTCTGTGCTTGCATCTATCCTTAGTGTCCCACACCCCTTGAACATTTATCCCTACAAAAACTGCTCCTGAAGCAATGTCTGAAGTGTCTGTGGTGACTGATTCCTTTGGAGCAGGGAGGGACACGGGAAGACCTGAATTTAAGGATATCTTTTGCCTCCACCAAAAGATTTATTTTCTGACAAACTCCAGTGCTGGGATTTGAAAAGATATTGGGTGTTGATGCTGGGACAAAAGACATTTCAGATACCACTGTATCTTTTTCATGTGGAGTCTTACCAGGGTTATCATGAGAATCATAAATGTCATGAGATCCAAAATCCCAACGTATACCTGCACAGTGACTAAAGTAAGAGTGGAAGTCCTCAGAAATAGATCTAAATAAAGATCTATTTTTCCTGAGGAAGAAAAGCTCTTTGAACTGAGGTGTCCTGTTGACCTCTCAGGAGCACAATCCTGTCTGAGGGAGTCAAGAAAGGCTTTTGAATATTCTTTTGGAGTCCCTGCTTGTGCAAGAAATCTCTCACCCAAGGGAGAGATTCCTGATATTTTGAAAAAGTCTCTGCAAAGATAAGCAAACCATCTATTTGTGAAAATATTTGGATACCCTTTAGCCTGTAATGAGATGTAATTGGTGCTAAATACTTTGTGAACACTCTTGGTGAAGTGGGTAGTTCAAAGGGTAAGGCAGAGAAGTGATATCTGATCCAGCCACACAAAGCCTTAAGAAACGCCTGATGTATATTTTAAGTCTAGCGAAACTTGAAAGAGGAAGAAGAATTAACAAGTCGTGAAGTGACATAAATTTGAATTAGGGCACTATCACAGCCAGGTTTAGAAAAGAAAGATCCAAAACTGGTCTACCAGCATTTCTCTTTTTTTTTTTTTTTGGCACTAGGAACATCCTTGAATAAAACACTTCCACACCTGATAAGATGGAACTGGTTGTATCACTCCTTGGGACAGCATATGATGAAGAACAGGTGTAAACAAGAAAGTCTAATCTTGACCCCTGGAAGGGAGGAGTTTTCTCCACTGCCATCTGTAAACCCTGATGAACGATTTTTCAGAACCTATTTGTCTGAAACAATCTGTTGCCAAACAGAAAAAAAATCACACTTTCTGGAGGACAAAAAAAGAGGCAAGGGTAGGAGGGGATCACAAGATCTCCTGAACAGTCATACAGACCTGTTGACTGTCTTTGGTTTTGTAAGGTTTGAGTCTTCTTTTTGGAACCTTTTTGCCACTTCTTCTTAAAAGTCTGTTTACTTGAATTCTGTTAAGACTATCCCTTTGATAATTTGAAAAAGGATGGCTGAAAAATCTTAAAGGGATTCCCTGGATCATCTTGCCCCTTTCATCACATTTTGAGCAACACTCCAGCAGAGGGACCAAACACTAAATCTCTATCCAAGGAAGAATTTAAACTCACATTTTTTATATCATCTGGAAGGTCCTGAGAATGCAGCAAAGGAAACATCCTTAAAAGAGCACCAGTGGCCATAGCCCTGTTAGAATATCAACAGATTATGCACTGCAAACAATAAGTAGTGACCTGTGCAATAGAAAAAACTTAAGTTATTTAAAGCAAATTTTTCTGCACATGAAGAAACTGTAGATAAAACATTCCTCATATTTTCAAAATATGTAAGAGCAAACTTTTTTCATATTAGCCTGAGAATTTAAAACTCTGAAAATCAAAGTTGCAGACGTATAGATTTTTTCTCATATCTATCAATAATTTTCCATTCTTACTAGAAAGAGTAAGAACGGAATATTGAACTTAAGCAAGTGCTTAGCAGCAGTAGAGTCAAGTATGATTATAGATGCTGGGTCAGATCTGGGAACAGTGTACAAAAATTTAAAAGACTGATGAATTTTATACAGCTTAGCTACCTTTCTAGGGACAACTGCTTGGCTATCAGAAAAATATTAGGCAGCAAGACACACATTATCTAAAGCAAACAGGCTAGGAGGAATGGGTGTATGTTCTGGAAAATCCATATGCAACATAGGTTCATAGATTAGCACTAGGCTAATGGCCCTTGTGGGCCATTTGTAGCCTAGCCAGTTACCCCATGTGAGAATCAAACTCTGTACCTTATGTTTGTAAGGTAAACACCTTAACCAATATGCCAACCTCCCACCCCAATCATAGTGTTTTCTGAGTGACAGAGAAACCTCAGTTTTCTTCTACTGAAAACAATGGGACATTCTAGCAATAGTCTCAGAGAAAGAGACCCCCCCCCCCCAGGGAGAATCAGAAACAGACCTCTTCTCTGAGTTTGAATCCAAAAATCTGAGGACAAAACTATGAATCTGTCCCTGCATCTTCCTGCTCATATTTAGACTCTTGAATCTCTTCTTTCTCTACCAGAAGCTACACTAGAAGAAGCACCAGTACCCTGAATTAAACCCTGAGCCAGTCCCAGTAAACTGTTCCTATCCAAATTAATTTAAGGAGTGGATATATGCTCACTTTTCATTTTCTTTTTCACATAAAAAATGGGGCCAGTTGTGTTACTAATGGCAGCTACAGCTTCCCCATGGATGGGCACAGTTTTCTGACACAACACGGAAACCTTCCCTGTTCCCTCTCCCAGGACCTACAAGAGTAGATCTTCCTTACCTACTGAGGGGCACAGCTACAGAGGATGTGCTTAACACCTGGTCCACAGTGGCTGTCGGTGCTATACCAATGGGACGTGGGCTGAAAGATGAGTGGTCTGAGGTACAAAAAATGGCCACAGCAGAGTAACCCACCTGTGGCTGAGGCAAACTGCTAGCCTGCTGTGATGGCAAAGGCTGTTCGCTTAACTTTTTCTTTTTGCATCTGGAAGAGGGACTGACCGTGGGACTAGCAATCTGTTCCATGGTCAAGCCAAATATGATGTCTCTTTTCTGGGGAAGACAAGCAAAAAATGCTGACTACCATTCCTCAAAATTTACTTTTTTGACAGAAAAAATACAGTAGAGGCACTATCAAATAATATAGTACCTCACAATGAAAAATAAGCACACTTTCTCCACAGAAAATATGTTGCCAGTTAGTTTGCACTACTTTTAAACTGACAGATAATCGAGGACTCTCCTTAAAAGGACATTACAGTCCCGAGACACTCCATGAAAACACAACACTCCTAGTTTAAACTAACTTTCCTGAAGAGGAAACTAAGAAAAGATCAGTAACTATAACAAAATGGAAGTCTTTTTCCCCAAAGGGAACTTACCTGCCTAGCAAAGGAAAGCACAAGCCAACCATCAATCCTCAAAAGTCTCAGATGAGCATTCTCTTTAGCAGCAAGAGAGCTGTGCAGGGCTTCTCACCCAGACCTGCCTTAGTCTGCTCAGCCTGAGCAGCTTGACAGTTTGGGCTCATTGAAAGGGCCCTGAAACTCTGGAAGCTGGCCAGCTGTTATATCACTGGCATGATATAACTCATATAGCTAAGGCAACTGCAGCAGTGATCAGTATGAAGAACATCAGTCTTCACTAAGTGTGAGTAAAGCACTTTGGGTAAAGGACCCACATGAAAAGAACTCTTGTTCCCATTCAGTTAGAATCTACCTTATACTGTCACACAAACAGCACTCAGAATTTACCAAAACACCAGGCAGATATGCCAGATTTGTAATGGATTAACCTAAAGCGTACTTCACATGGTGCAGTATTTTCTATGCAATATCTTCGCTTCTTTCATACAGATGTTGATTGCTTATGGCTAGGCCTTCTTTCACTACTTTCCATATCCTTAAACAGTCCAAAAAGATGGTAGTGTGGATTTCAGTTAAATTCTTATTTGTTTGCTAGCTTTACTCAGAATACTCTGCTATTGTACAGCACCTTCATTAAGATCATTTTATTTATTTGTTAATTAGTTTATTCCTAATGAGCATCACCAGGTTACACAGGAGGACCAGGAACAAAGTTCAGACAAGTTCTGTTTTTCATGTAAGACTAGTAAATTAAGATAAGAAATACCAGTAACTGGGTGCAATAAGCAAACAAAGTACATTCAAAGTGATAGCATGCACACTTGAAGGACTGCAGACATCATGGAAAATCATGTGCAGTCCTAATGAACGTACTGGTACTGTACATGCTGTAGAAAACATCCAAATTGTATGGTTTGTTACAATGTCATAAACAGGAGATACGAAATGTGACCATGATAACAATACTGGTTTAACAGCTCTGTTTTCAGAAGCAAGGTGCAGAAATTGAAAAAAGAAAAAAGAAAAATATGTACAGATAAGTAAAGATATTATCAGTAACAGCAGGCTGTAGAGACAAGAGACGTGATATGCACCCATCTCAAGCATTACTCCAGCAGCAGACTTAGAAAAGTAAAATGACATACACCCTTTACTGGTAACTGACCTAGTACTTGGTTCAACACTTCATTTCTTTGCTGGGGGAGCCTTTTATTTGCAGTCTAAATGTTCTACCTATGTTTATGCTACTGTTTCTACCTATAGCTAAAATGTGTGCTGTCATAAAGTATCTGTGTGTATGTGTGGTGTGTGTGTGTGTGTGTGTGTGTGTGTGTGTGTGTGTGTGTGTGTGTGTGTGTGTGTGTGTGCTTCCAGTGATGGGGTATACAAATCAGGATTATTTCCACTGCCTTGCATTCAATTAATGTCATTGTAGACTATGGCTATCACAAACCCTTTACATAACTAAACAATTAATTGGAAAATGAATATTTACACGAATGAAAGGTATGAAAAGACTGCCTCCCAGCTATGATAATGTATTTTCATTTTCACTTGAGCAAGCTACCTCTTAGTCAATATTGCACAAAGTCTGTTTAATTATCTATTTACTTAGTTTCCTTTTTTTTTACTTAAACTGTTCCTCTGTGAAAATCTTCTGCAGTTTCCTCGTTTTTAGTTTGCTCACCTTTTGAGTGAAGCTTGTATTATTAAAGTTATAACCCCAGTTAACTTCATATTTATGGACTGAAATGCTGCCATATGTGTGTAAACCACCTCCCAATTTTATAAGGGCACCTTATACCAGAATACATGACCTCAAGCAAACTCACCCATAAAAACATGATATAGCTTTTCTAGAAATACATTCACTTTTCTTCCATTGTTTTGCAGTTGTATTGCATTTTCTTTTTATCCTCAGACATGACTTTGTTCTACGCCATAATTAAGTTTCAATGTCTTTACAATGCATTTATATTTTGTGCAATATATGTAGTCATTTTTCTAATAACTACAAACATCCTCTAAAACACAAGCAACATATTATAGCTTTGTAATATTTTCATCATGGCAACTGTAAATGCAAGTCTAAATCAATAATATTACTGTATAGTAATAATAAAACATTTGTTCAATAATTCCACATTTGTTTAAACGTTGGCAAGCAGAAGAAGCTCATTTACATAAATAATTAAGGCAGCAGTTGCCAGCAATGATAAATAGGCAACCACATCCAAGGTTATTTAAAACAATTATATTTGCACTGATTAAAAAGATGCTGAGTGTATAAATGTTTGCAGAAGTTTATTTCACTCTGGCTGGCTTCTGAGGTTTTGCAGCATATAGCAGCAAAAGGATGAAAGCACTTTTGCCAGCTAGCAATCTTAGCTCTTGAACAGATAGTAATTTACTTAATACTGCCTCTGAGGACCTAGGCCGCAGAAAAAAAATTAAATAGATTGCTTAATCGGGATGGCTTTTACAGCATGAAAGGTCTTAGGTGAAAAACATTTATAAAGTGCTCTGCCTAACAAGAACTTAATCTTAGTGTTAGGGGATAAACAGGAATTCAACTGGGATTTACAACGTGTGTGTGTGTGTGTGTGTGTGTGTGTGTGTGTGTGTGTGTGTGTGTGTGTGTGTGTGTGTGTGTGTCCAGCATTAGTGACACAGTATGTTACCCCCCTCAACAGAGAGTCAACTGGAATATCTCTGTCTGACATTAATATATAGTATGACTTCATAAGCTGAAAAGAAGACAAGTGCAATGTGTTTGTTTGAAAAATCCTAAGTACAACAGCTGTACCAAATGCTGAGATTCCAATTTAGACATTGATCAACTTACTTTTCAAATGTAGCATAAACTGCAACTTATTTAAACACATTATTTCAACTTTCATCTACCAGATTCTCACTAGTGTAAAATAGATATGATGAGTACATCGAATTACTGTTCAATGCTAATTTTTATGGACATTGTTACAATTCATCTAAGCATTCAGACACATATACTGTTGTTAAATCAAAATGGGAGATGTTCAGGGGAAATGCTGCTAACAACTAGGAAGACTACCACATATTATTATTTTTTTTATAAATTTTGTTAAAAAAATTGTAATTGTATGACATATTCAGCCAGATATATTGCAGTTAGACTTTATATGTTCAATACACATATTGTGCAAAATTTGAGACACTAGTATTGCAATCCATATTAAAAGTTCACTCAAAACCAAACAGCCCTACTTTCAGATAATGAAAGAACAACATAAAATTGTAAATAACTCCCTTCCATCATCCAGTAAAAGGTTCAATTTTTCAAGAGCAATTCACTAATGCATAACAAGAGAATGAGCAGTTGTTTGTGATACTGCACACAATACAAATTATACCTATATTTTCACAAATACTTTAAAAGAATGTTAATGTACCATTCTTTGCCATTTGGATAGCAATGATCAGCACAAAAGTGTGTGCTTTAATCTTGGGTATGAAATTTGCCCAACTGTATTTTGTACAGCTTTTACAATATTAATGAGTATATGAAAAATATTGCCAATTATTCACAATTGGTTTATCAATAATTTGTTTAGGATAATGCCTTCACATTACCCATATATTTTAGGAATTTTTTTTTACCAACTTTCAATGATTGCATATGCTGCCCCAACATGCCAGCATCATACATATTTCATTACTAATTGAAATATGGAAAATATGTCAGTTTTTTATAACGTTTTGCTATGTCACTGCTTCCTTGCTGACTGTGAATACAATGTTGGTTGTTACTTATGAATTAAAACTACTCTCACTAATCTAAGTAATAAGGAAACATGTTAGCAGTCGGCTATTGGCAGCAGTTGACAGGCTGTTTATAACTTTGTTTTCTTTATTTACTTTAGGAAACAAGATTATTGTCACCAGATATTGTGAGATGTTCAGTTCTCCAGAGTCAATAGTCATGGAACATGACCAACAAATATTACTTAATTTCTGCCTTAAAAGTTTTACAAAAATCTTCATAGGTTAGTACTAAGCTAACTGCCCTTGCAAGCCATTTTAAGCCTATCCAATTATACTTGTGAGACTCAAACCCTGCACCTTGCATTTGTGAGGCCACCCCCCGACCCATTAACATATTTAGTCCAGCCCTGAAGCTTTACATGGGCTAAGATAATCGATAGTGTTGCATGGCCATGCCATAAATTGTTGGCTCAACATCTCAAAGTCAAGTGGAAAGATCTACAAAATAATTTAAGCCAAAAACACTTTCTTTAAACTCACATCTTAAGTGATTTACTAGGCATATATAGATTTCTAAAACAGGAACATAATGTTTGCCTGACAGCGCCATGAACATTTAAATGTTTGACAACCTGTTCGTATCATCTTGTTTTTAGTCTATCTTCTAACAGTTTGTGGAGAGAGTATATCAGGCACCCAAAACAGGGTTTGAGTTTTATCACATATTATATGTTTATGGGTGAACTCCATAGCCATATATTCTCTCCTGGAAGTCAAAATCTGAGTATGTACAATTATGTCTCATCTTATTTTAAAATGTTTTTCCAAAAATGTAATTTTGTGTTCTAAGTTCAGGATTTCTTTTTCTTGTTTCTTAATATTTTCCCACTTTAGTCTTTTACTTGCATACTTAATTCTCCAATTTAAATTCTTCTCAAGCTTCTCTGTAAGATTTCATAACAACATCAGTATTCTCCAAGAACTCTGAAATCCAGCTTAAACCATTAAATATGTTGTCTTATGAAAACAGGGTGGGAGGGATATGCTAAAAGCTGTGGGAGCACAACCACACCAATCACAGTCAAGGAAATATGGTTAAAGAGATAAGAAAAAAATTCCACCCCACTTAATGAAAGTATACTGGCCTAAATAGAAAAATGATCAGGTGTGTTAGTTATTCCTGTAATTTGTGATATACAGAGTAATATTAGCAGACATGCTGGGAACTCACTGTGTGCTTTCAATATACTTTTTTTTACCATGACTCTATAGTACAACCATACCATGCAGGGTAGTCCCAATTTATCCAATTAAATGACTCAAAATACAGCTCTTTTAAGTCACAGCCCAGTTCATCAACCACGGCATGTCCAACATCTATGGCTCTCTGTCTTTCATGTTTTATAGACTCCTGCCTGTGTGTATTTCCAATTCTTGTCTAAAAGGGACGCCTGTGTCATGCTTACTTTGAACATCTCTTTTATAAGAAGGGCTATAGCATCCAGTCAGGGCAGTGGTGGATCCCTTACTCAGACAGCCCCGAAACTGCAGCTTCATGCATTTCACAGCGGTCATTAGTGGACATTATAACACAATATGTATAGTGTGACAACCCACCACTGTACCAATAATCAAGGATTCTCAATCTTCACCACTGGAAGCCATGTGGGACATACGCAGGAAGGATGACAAGTACACACACTGTATTTCCAGATGTAGCTCTCTGCATCGAGTGTAATTTCCCTTAAGAGCACACAGAGTTTGGGGGCTCATTTCTCCCTCTTTCTCCAGATCCCCAATAAGACACCCCACTGACACAGCTATAGAGTTGATATCAAAGCTGAGTGGCCAAGCCAAGACCTGCAGCACCCTCTCTGTCCAACCAGTGCTTCACGTCTCTGCCCAAGTAGCTGACACACTCTTTGAAGTTTGATTTACACACACACACACACACACACACACACACACACACACACACACACACACACACACACACACACACATCTGGGAAAGGCTGACACAGGTTTACTAACTATGCCCTCTTTTGCCCAGACTATAAGGTAGTTATCACTACCACCAGCCACCTCCTTATCAGCTACTTTAAGGCCCTTAACAAAGGGTATCCAATATTACTGTGTAATATTAAAACAAATGGTAGTTTGACCAAGAGCAAGGTTATTAGGAGTAGCCCACAATATCACCAAATAAATATGCAAGTATTCTAAAAACTTGAATATGTCTCACACAGATCAGCCACAATGAAATGTTTAAATATATTTAATAATAAATAATAAAAGAACAAGAAAATACTCAGCATATATTCACAGTGACATCATACACATGGTTCAAAACCATAGAAATATTTAAAACAACATTGCAGGACAGTCTTAAAATAAATAAAGAAAAACATCTAAACTATGCTTCACTATATTCCTGACTGAATCTAACATAATTACTATACCCAAGTTAACTTACTTAAGAGCAAGGCAAATATGGTAAATATATCTTCTAGGTGTTGTTTTCAGGTGCAAAACACACTACAGAATGCTGTGTCTCTCTCAGAGAGTTCTCAAATTTATATCACAAACATTTCTGCTGGGATAGCTTGCAGAATGACATAATTTCTTGTCATCTGAATCTATCCCAGGTGAAACCCCCACTGCTGGAAGCTAGCAGTATTTAGCATCTCCCTGTGAAAATACATAGACCTCAGATCTTTGGCAGATAATTGAAGTCATAAAACAATTGCATTCTTTCATATTTCAAGACTAGTAATACTTTCACCCTATAGACAATACACACAACTTCCTAGTTTTAGACATTGTGTCTCCTTGCTGCATTAAAAACTGAAACCACAAAGTAATTTAATTTCAGTTGCTTTTCTGAAGTTAGCCTCCTATATTCCAGTTTCCACTGTTAAAATATATACATTTAAACAGTAACAATAGTGCATGTACATTTCTGTTCTATTTCAGTAGGCACACTGTGGTTACAGTTCAAACAGCACTTTGCAAAAACCTTTTCAACATACACTTTTGTACCAGCAGTTTGATATACACAGAACTTACAGTTCTAATACATCTGAAACACAAGCATCTTATATAGATCATGTTGATACTCACAAATGACATATAATTAGTTACAAAATACCAGATTGCTGTGCTGGCAGTATCTCCCTTTGTCACAACCCCCCCCTCCCCGAATACTCAAACTAGCTTTTTAAGTGACACTTGAGAAACCTTGCTTGGGAGGGATGATGAACCTATCTGGGAATACATTACCCCATAGCCTGTCTTGAAGTTCCAGCCTAATTTGCATTGCTGATCCCAGTACAGTGTTGCCTGCAGCCCTAGGCTCCGTCATAGTAATTTGGGATTTTGCTGGCTGGCTTACTGTAACCATAGATCCCCCTCAGAGTCCTCCTGCCTCCTACTGCAAATACTCAGCAGGACTCTTGTGGGATCTATGGCTGGCTTACTGTAGCCGTAGATCCCCCTCAGAGTTCTCCTGCCTCCTACTGCAAATACACAGCACAAGGGCCTCCTTATCATAGTAAGCTTTCATCATGTTAACATGGTGCAGTTTATGCCCCTGCTTCCTGCCTAGCAGTTCTTCCATGTAGTTAACATCACTGACCTTCCTTACCACCTTCAAGTATCCCTCCCAAGCTACCTGCATCTTGTTGTGTCAGACAGGAATGAGAACCATAACTTGTTGCCCCATAGCATACTCTCTAGCTTGAGCATTTCTGTCATACCAGACCTTTTTCTTTCTCTTAACTTTCTACCAGGTTCTCCTGGGCCAAGCCCATAAGTTAAATTTTGCTGAGGTTTAGGACATATGCCACCACAGACTTCTTGTGGGATTTACACTCACCCACCCACTCATTGGGAATCAAATCTAGAGGTCTTCTCACCCTATGCCCATACAGCAACTCAAAGGGTGAAAAACCTGTGGATTCTTGGGGCATCTCTCTGTATGCAAACAGATGGGACAGATATTTGTCCTACTCCCTCTTAAATTGGTCTGCCAATGCTTAGGACATATGCCACCACAGACTCCTTGTGGGATTTGCAGTCACCCTCCCACTCATCCCGAATCAAATCTTTGCCCATATGGCAACTCAGAGGGTGAAAACCTGTGGATTCCTGGGGCATCTCTCTGTAAGCAAACAACAGATGAGGTAGATAGTTGTCCTACTCCCTCTTAAACTGGTCTGCAAATGCCCATAGAATGGTATTTAATGTATAGTTTAAACTCTCCATAAGACCATTAGTCTGGGGATGGTAGGGGGTGGTCTTTAGGTGCTTCACCCCACAGCATTCTTACAGACAAGCCAGCACGTCTGACATGAAATTAGTACCTCTGTCAGTCAGTGTTTCTTTTGGGAAACCTACCATGCTGAAAATATCTAACAAAGCATTTGTCACCTTTTCTTCCTCAATGGAAGACAGGGTCACCGCCTCAGGGTATTTAGTATCATAATCTACTACCACTAGCATATACTTCTTCCCTGTGGAACTTGGGGTACTCAGAAGCCCCACAATATCCAAAGCTACCATCTGAAATGGCTCCTCAATCACAGGCAAAGGCACCAAAGGAGCTTTGACCTTGTCTCCTGCCTTGCCTACCTGTTGGCACTGCTCACAGTTCTTGCAGTACCCTGTTACATCTCTGGAAATTCCAGGCCAATAAATGTTCTGCATAATACATCTCTTTATATGCTTTGTGCCCATATGACCTGCAAAGGGAATGTCATGGACTATAGCTAGAAATGCGAAATTGTAGGCTCTGGCACTACCAACTGTTGTAATCTCTCATCCTCTAGCCCTCCCTCAAGGGTTCACTTTCTATACAGTATCCCTTTGTCCCAGTATACAGATTCCACCTTTCCTTCAGAATCAGGTGCCTCCCTAGTTACCTCCCTCAGGCCCTCTAAAGTAGTGTCGAGAGCTGAGTCTGTCTCAACTTTCTCTTTGTAACTCTTCCCACCTACCCTTCCACAGGACGTCTGGTGTCCTCTGACAGTGATGCCTCACTGTCAGCCTGGGTACTACTACTCACCTCTACCTTTGCAGACACTTTGTCCAAGGTAACATCAGTACCCACAAGCAGCTGTGGCTCACCTTCAGTCTCACTGCTACAGGGTAGCTCCCTCCCTGAAGTAACCACCTCACCAGTCCTGGCTTCAAGTGTGCAGTCTGTCTGGGTGCCCTCAAGGCTACCAGATCCACATGTTTGTCTACAACCCTGACTGAATGCAACTGCATGCACACAAGGTACTGCATTATCAAAATCATTCCATATCAGGACATGTGCAGGGATATCTTCAAACACATCTACTTGCTTGCTTCCTTTTCCACCCTCCCAGTCGAGGTAAACCCTAGCCAAGGTTATTTGGAATGGGGTCTCTCCTAAAGCTCTGACTGGAGTAGACTGCCTAAGCAAGTACTGCTCCTCTTTAATCACTGCAGGCTTCAGAATGGTTAGGTCAGAGGCTGTGGCTCTCTTAGGAGTGGCCTATTTCCCATCAACTAAGATAGGATATAACCTCTTGTGGTAGTTTGGTACCCTTGTTGTCTCCAGAAAACTTACTGCTGGCATTCTGTCATTCCCACCTTTTGTTGACCACCTTACCTTCGTGGACACCTGTATGCTACATGGCACCACTGGCTACATTTAAACCATTTAACCCTTGATCCTGGCTGTGTACCTGAACTAGTGGCTCCACTGTTACTGGCAGACTCTGTTGGGGCAGTTTAGGCTGCCCACCATGGGTTCTCTTATACCTATGTGCAGCACTCGGTATCCCTTTCCTGTGCAATGATGCTCTGCTTGCTAGGTATACGTCTCCCTTTTTCCCCAACTCATCTTCAGTATTGCATTCCCTATCTGCTAACCAGATTCTCATATGCTCAATGCTAAGGGCTTGCTCCCTCATCAAAAGGTCTGCCAGCTCTTCAAAAGTGGTGACCTGACAACCACTCTCCCGTCTATGAAAATAAGTGCTTAACTCAGCAATATATTCATACACACTTTCATCTGCCTTGCATCTATGGTCACAAAACTTTTTTCTGTATGCTTCAGTTGTTAACTTAAAAATTCTAATAAATAATTGTTAAAAGTATTATAATTTAAGCAATCAGTATCAGACAATTTAGAAATAGCAGTTAAAGCTTTACCATGGAGTAAGGGGGTCAGGAACTGTACCCAGACCCCTTGGTCAAATATATGAATAAAACTATCAAAATGATCACCCACTGTAAATTGTGAAAGACATTTACTGACCTTTGTTGCTTCTGGGGTTCAGTTACTCACTTCCCCATCACCTCCATGACCCCGAGGAAGAGTCAGCATCTTCCTTTCATGATGCCTCTGCCCATAGCTCTCAACCTTCCATGTCCAAAATGAGAAACACTAGTCCTCATAATGTGGAACAAATGGGCAAAATGTGGACCACATACTAATGGCTTACTAACAACTTCAACTAGGAAGGTCATAGGATGGTTAAAATATGCTGGTTTTACTTATAAAGAAGATCTTTGAAATGAATCATATTAATTCATTATATTTACAATGGATTTCACTTAAAAAAATTCCTAACACTGAATGTGTGACAGAGTCTTTCAATGTGGAACTTTGAGGGAACTTCGAGGAACATGAACTTTTTAAGACCCCAAATGAGGTACATTCCTCGTAATGAGGTACACTTGAGAGGTATGCCTCTGCCTCTCATTTTCTTCATCTTCCAGATGTCCCAGTCTCTCTGCTGATTCTAATGCCATCTATTTCTCTTTTCCTTCAGCCTCCAGATGTCACAGTCACTCTGCTGATTCTAGTTCTAACCGTTTGGCCTCCAGTTCAAGTCTCTTTAAGTCCAGATGGATTTTTAAGTTCTCTGAGGTAAAGTTGAACTGTCCATTTTCTGAGAGTTGTACATCCACAAGGCAGTCTGGTTGTCCTCCTGGTTGCTGGTCTGTGATGCAGCTGTGACTAAGACTGCAATCATTTCTGCTTTAGTCAGGTTGCCATGCACCTATCCTTTATCTTGGCACATCTCAGGCAACCGTCTCCTTGTCAGCTTGCCATACACCTCTGCTGACATCCTTGCCTGCTCTCCCTGACTAATTAAGCTAACAAAAATAAAATAAAACTATTGTGATATGAAACTCAGAATGTCTGCCATGTGGCTGCTTGAGAGTACAAACACCTTCTTTAGTGACCACTGTTTACAGGCTACAGGAGTTCAATATCCACACCACTGAATCCCAATATGTGGATATACCACCACTGCCAACCAATAAATTCTCAATCCTCACCAGTGGTAACAGTGGGGGATGTACACTGGGAGGATGACAAGTACATACACAGTATTTCCAGATGCAGCTCACTGCATCAAGTGCAGTTTCCCTTAGGAGCATGCAGAGACCACAGTCAGTCTGGCAGCTGGTTTCTCCCTCTTTCTCCAGATCAGCAATAAGAGTCTCCACTGGCACAGCTATAGAGTTGAGCTCTCAGCTTTGTGGCCAAGCCAAGATCTCCAGCACCCTTTCTGTCCAGACAGCACTTTGTGTCCCTGCCCAAGTAGCTGACACACACACTCTTTGAGGTTTGATTTAAACACACACACACATACACACCTGGGAAAGGCTGGCACAGGTCTACTAGCTATATAGTGAAGCATAGTTTAGATGTTTTTTCTTTATTTATTTGAGACTGTCCTACAATGTTGTTGTTTTAAATATTTCCTGTAGTGCGGAATCCTGATGTCACTGTGAATATATACTGAGTATTTTCTTGTTCTTTTATTACTTATTATTAAATATATTTAAACCTTTCATTGTGGCTGATCTTTATGAGACATATTTACATACCATTTGTATTAATATTAATATTACACAGCAAGATTGGACACCCTTGTTAAGGGCCTTAAAGTAGCTGATACGGAGTTGGCTGGTGGCAGTGAGAACCACCTTATAGTCTGGGAAAAAGGGGGCATAGGTAGTAAAGCTGTGCCAGCCTTTTCCAAGTGTGTGTGTGTGTGTGTGTGTGTGTGTGTGTGTGTGTGTGTGTGTGTGTGCGTGTGTGTGTGTTTGTGTGCTTGTGTAAATCAAACCTCAAAGACTGTGTGTGTCAGCTACTTGGGCAGGGACATGGAGCACTGGTTTGACAAGAGAGGTTTCTGGACTCCATATGCCACCTGCCAGACTAATGTAATAATAATAATAATATATATATATATATATATATATATATATATATATATATATATATATATATCACTGTGGTGGTGGTGCTGCGGTAGCATCGTCGCCTCACAGTAAGACATTGTCCTGTTTGATTCTCAGCTAGAGCGTCTTCTGTGTGGAGACATGCGTGAATAGGCGTACCTTCGTTGAAGGTTGTGCATCAGGGCCGGCAACTCGGCATGTAAAAATCTACTGCCAATCATTATTGGACTGTTCTGCTGTGGCGACCCCTAGCCGGGAAAAGCCGAATGACACAACACACATATATATATATATATATATATATATATATATATATACATATATATATATATATATACATATACATACACATGTGTGTGTTTGTGTGTGTGTGTATGTGTGCATTCATGTATCCCTAATGTTTAGATAGTGAAAGGTAAAGCTACCTATTTGGGAATGTAGGTCTATGTAAGGGTAAAGTATGTGATGTGGTTGACTGCACTTTTTGTGGTGTGGAATTGTATTTGAGCGCTGCTGGTATTAGAAGAAGGATTTGCAGAAGCTAGGTGTTCTTTTAGGTTCTAATGTTAAACTTTTTGGCCATGCAGAAAGTTAAGACACTGATGGGAGTGTGTGCTCATGTGTTTGCTTGTCATTGTTTGAGTAAGGCCTAGGGGAAGGGTATAGATTTAGTGCTGTGCATGTGTGTTGGTGTTTGTGGTCCGAGTCTGAGAGGAAGATAAATGTATGTTTGAAATCTTTTACTGAAACTTTGGGTATAAAAAAAGTTTCAGGATTAGGTAACGGAAGTGTGTTTGTGAGTGTTTGCAGATTATGTTCAGAGTTCCGACTAGGGAAAGAGATAAAGCATTTTTCTAAGGGAAGGTGCCCTTGCCTCTAACTCCAGCCCTATACTTCACCTTAGAAAAAAAGGTCTGTCCATATCTCTATCATTATTCAGACAAATTAGGTCTGAATGTACTGTTAGGCTTTTGGTTCTTGGATCACAAAAAATAATTTATTTTCATTTTGTGAGCTTTTGTGTTACCACTGTTTGGGATTTTCATTAATTTAGATACTAGAAATATAATCATAAATCAGCTGTTTTACAATGTTTTTGCCTTTTGATGAATGATCATAAACTCTTATACTTATCTACATCTATATTGATATCTCTCTCTCGCTCTCTCTCCCTCTCTCCATTTCTATCTATCTATCTATCTATCTATCTATCTATCTATCTATCTATCTATCTATCTATTTACACACACACACACACACACACACACACACACACACACACACACACACACACACACACACACACAAATGTATGTGACCAGATGAAGTACAAATGGATCATTTATGATATATTTATAGAGTAACTATATATTTATCTTTTAACAATTATCAGCTAAGTATAAGTGGGCTGGTTTAGAACCCTTTCCCATCCATGACACTGACTCATTATGGAACACATAAAGAACTAAGTGCAGGAAATCCTCCTGTCCCTCCCCCCAACCCGCATGCAATACATTAAGAAATTAGATAAAGAATAATGCCCATCTTTATTGCTGTTCACCTATATTTTAACAGGGATTTTTGCCTCCAAAAGCAGAACAGCATTTATTGGGAGGCTGGGAGTTGGGGGTTGACATGGTTATTGTTTACCTCACAAACAAGAGGTAGAGGGTAGGATTCTTACTAAGAAAACCTGGCTATGCTTAAAATGGTGCTCAAGAGTAGCTGCCTAGAACTTACTTACCTAAGGAGTATGCTAATGCTCTTTTTCCTTTCTGCCTCTTTACAAGATTACTTTATACGTGTACGCGCGCATCCGTGTGTGTGTGTGTGTGTGTGTGTGTGTGTGTGTGTGTGTGTGTGTGTGTGTGTGTGTGTGGTTAATATAACTGCACAGCTGCAGTCACTCCCTGTGACCACACTGATAGTTTAAAAATGCACAGTCCCGATGGAATTGCTAATGTTACTGTCCTGTCCTGTCTGTTGAGATGTACACACAATTAGAATTTTAGTTATGGGCTGCTGATGTCTTTATTCCTGAAGTTGGTTAGTTTGCTTTCCAGATGTAGAAAGACTAATGTTTTCATTGTGAGCAGAAAGAACAGCTGCATGCATTACATAACAGTCGGACGTGAGAATTGTTTTGTGTCCTGCAGTACAGAAGTACTAACCGAATATTCTTCTCGTCTGTCTCTCCTTAGTCTGTATGTACCTTAGCAATAATGATAACATATATGAACAATAACCACTCTTTAAAATTTACAAGCAATCTGCATTCTGATATTTCAAGTTTAGAGAACAGAAACACATCATTAACCATAGACAGAATATATTAGCTGTAATTTTTAAGTTTTAGATGTTTGCATGATTTTTTTTTTCTTTTTCACATTGTGAAGTATATCAAGATTTAGTGCAAGACATAAAAGAAATTGCTAGCCTCTATAGGGACCTATGAAGAGGAATGTACAGCAAGCAGTTTTTCCCTATTGTCTGATAAACCTTATTGAGCAATTGGACACTATGCGTTTCCACACTCAGATAGCTTGTTTGGCACAAGCCAGCACATACAGATCCATTTTCTCAAGACAGCAGCTGAAAGGTTTGTAAAACCAGATGCTGTGTGATTGTGTCAGTTCTTTTCCAACAAGTATAAAAGACAGCAGTTGGCAGCAACGTGTTATGATTACAGATAAGATGCAGCTGTGCACATCTGTAGAGGGAATTAGAGACAAGGTCACTTCATTCAGCTGGCCCATGCTGGATCAGATCCTGGCTTACCCTGGGTGCAAGGCAAAGAAAATAATACTGAAAAAAGGTGCAAAGTTATTGCAGGATGCATATACTCACTTTGTCACAATGCATATGCACCCCCCAACTCCACACACACACACACACACACACACACACACACACACACACACACACACACACACACACAGAAACACACACAAAAGGGTGCTACTGCTGGAAGCATATACTCACTCCCTCTCAGAATGCACACACACACACACACACACACACACACACACACACACACACACACACACACACACTTCTTACAGAAATCAGTTAATAAACCTGTTTTACGTAACATATCAGCTATTTTTTTATCTCGCTGTCTTAGGCATTTGCCAAATGCTTCCACTACCTCTCAGCCATTGCTTCATGCTTTCTGCCAGAACATTCCCTGGACAGAATAAGAGCCCTATGTTCCATTCATTCTCACTCCGGCATGTCTTATCATTCTGTCTTCTCCCATGTAATGTGAGAGATGACCATTAGAGAGCAAGACAGACACTAGTCTTGAATAGGTCAGTACCTAAACCCTCCCTGTAGGTGGTATGAGGCCTTGTGATAGCTGTGTTGTTGAGAGCAGACATGCTTCTTCCCATTCATATCAAATCTCTTGCCTCATCAGTGTAAAAAATGCTTCTGCAGTGTAAGCCTTCCTGGACGCAACCATGAGTGTCTACCCCACTGGTAGATATCGCTAACATAATGGGAGTAGCCGCCTTCCCCCTGCAAGGATGACCAAGCTGGAATCACCTGATCATACTCACTTTTTCCCACCCAGTTTTTCCAGCACATGCAACACTAGTCTAAGCTGGGTTGCCTAGTTCAGTCAAGTCTTCATCATTCCACATGCCGCAGTTTTAGAAGACGGCAAATCAGTTTATGTGTAAAATAATAATGATTACAAAACTATAAATGCTCACCTCTTTCTACTTCCCATCTCTGTAATATTCTTAACAATAATTTCCAAAACTGTTCTTTACTTGCAGTATGAAGTGATAGGTGGGAATGCATATACTGACACACTTATTTTCCACATATATTAACTCTTGTGGAAAAGGAAATCATGTTACTATGAAAAATGTGAAGGAAATTTTATGGAGGGGAAATAGAAATCTACAATGCAGAATTGTCAGTGCTTTGTGATTGTATCAGCATTTTGCAGAAATCTGACAGTCATTAATTTTCACTTCCTCATCACATTTTGCTTAACACTTAACATGTGTTGGACTTGCATCTTCAGTGCATAACAACTATTTATTATAGCTACATGCAGTAAACAAACTAGCTCTGACTAGTGCAGCTGCTGCCATGGCACATATGAGGATAAGTGCATTAGTTCTGGTAATAGGAATATAGTATGTGGTAGAATTCAGAAACTGGCTTATAAATAAGATTTTTTTCTTGCGAATACTGCCTTATGATATTTAGGCTTTGCATGAGAAACCTGCCTGAAAGGTTACACTAGGAGTTACTTATTGAGAGGGGTAGAAGAAGATGCAATTATTATCTTCACGTGTGTATGTGTGACAAATGGACTAAGGAAATTAACTTGGCAGTTTGTCAGCCTTCAGCAGCAATTGCTGTCTTGCTTTTGTATCCAATATCATTGGTACAGTAAACTCTCAGTTAACCAGCACCCATGGGGATTGGTAAATGGTGGATAACTGTAGTTTCTGGTTGCTTGAGAGTTATTAAAAACAGGCCTGACTAATACTGTACCCTATACTATTTGTTTGGTTTGACTTGTTTTCAGGTTGGAGAGAGAGGGAATGTATTCCTATCTTCCTTTTTAAAACTCTAAAAATCTAAAAACATAAAGTATGTTTCTGCAGGGAGAAAAGAAAAAGTGAAACACATGAACATTGCACTGTATTTCTTCGATATTTTTTACCGGTTACTTGAGAGTTCTGGTTGCCTGAGCTCTGATTAACTGAGAGTTTACTGTATTGTTTTCTTTCTGTATGTCTGTGTCTCTCATACATACATACATTTCTTGTCTTGATGATTGCAATGGCATCCATAAGTAGGCAATAAGTTTTCATAGAAATGAATAAATACAATTAAAATAAATATTTAGGAATAGATGTAGTTGCAAACTTTCAGCAACTGGTACATTTCTTTTCACTTAGGGTACCATCTGGGTGATGGCTATGTATCCTGTCCTTGTTGGGTTTTCACTGGGTGTTCTGTTTACTTCCACATCTTAAAGATGTGCTCTAACTGAACTGGGATTCTACCAGCTTGTCTGTATATGTGTGTGTGTGTGTGTGTGTGTGTGTGTGTGTGTGTGTGTGTGTGTGTGTGTGTGTGTGTGTGTGTGTGTTGTGAGAATGACTGAGTGTATGCATCCTGCAACAGCTTGTTGCCCTTTCTTGTACAAATGTGTGTGTGTGTGGGGGGGGGGGGGCACATGTGCATTGTGACAGAGTGAGAGTATGCATCCTGCAGTGACTTTGTGCCTTGGTCACTATTAGTTTATTATTAGCACCAAGTGAAACTCAGGATAGGCTCCAACTCTGCCATGATCTTGGCTTAGATTAAGTGGGTAAATGAAGTATAACAAGATATTCTTTACATTTATATGGCTATTTGGCTTTATTTGAATATAGCACTAAAGTGCTCTGTGAGGTGCCAGAAATAAAAATAAAAATGACTATATTTATTGTCTAACAGAGAAATTAGGAAAACAAAAATTAACTGCAAAGCCAGCATTTACAAAGTAGATTCTTTAAAGTTGCTGCAGTATGCTTGTTAAGGTAACAGTTGTGAGATATGGTGCTGAGTGCAGGAAAAATATGTCACATAGCTATAGTAAAGTAAAATTAAATTGGGGATAATTAATCGGGCATGAATGCAAGCAAAGAAACTTAATAGACTAGCATTTGGTAATATTTGTGGTTCCTATTACAATGGAGAAATAGTGCTTTTCACTTTATTTTTCTCATTTTGAGTTTGATCATTGGCCTATACATATCTATATATATATATATATATATATATATATATATATATATATATAGTAATAATGCACTTCTCTTTCTCCAACAACCCACAACTTCAGAGTTTACTATAACTTAAAGGGTTTGAACAGACAATGTATCACTAGAACAAGCAGTTTATAAACAATTGTAACTCAACATTACAGGTAGCAAACAAGTACAAGCAATTCAACGAAATGATAAGCACCAAGTATATGCTTGCAACCAGGCCTCTCAACTGTACAGATTTTTGCAGAATGTCCAGATTTTTGCCTCATATTTTGGGTCCACTTTTCATAAAATTGTAGTTTTCTGGCAAATTAGTGGCAAATCATTAAAGACTAAAGTTAAAAAATAATGACAGACATTTGAACTTCAGGCTTCATACCCTTCAGAAAATTAATGCTAATGCAAAACCTGTTATTCTATCAATTTTCTAAGTTTTTAAGAGCAATATTTAATAATTGCCCCTATTTTTGGTCCCCTGTCCCATTTTTATTTACGGCTTTGTCCAGATTTCTTACGCTAAGAGGTTGAGAAGTATGCTTGCAACCTTCTAGATGGTCACATGGCTTAAAGCTTGCATCGGTTACATAATCTAAGAATAACTCTACTTCCTCCTTGTCAGCCATTCATCTCTTTTTATCACAGCCAATATTGGATATATAAAAACCTAAACTTTCCTCTATATTCATGGACTATAAAGCCTGCCTACACTTTCCAACAATGGTTCTCATTTTATTCCAGAGATCTAACCTTCTTTATACTGGCTGGAAAGACAACTGTTGCAAAGAAGCCCATAATTTCCATCAGCAACCCTAGTCCCATGGAGACCGATTTGTCCATAAAATAAAAATTATGCCAGTAATGTTACTTGCACAGAGAATGACATTAATAAAATAAATCTACACAGAATTATCACACCACCATAGTTTAGTGGTTTAATGTGTAAAATATGTTCACTCAGTATTACAAAAATAATTTTATCAGGTATTCTAACAAGAAAATTTCCTGTTTAAACCGAAGCAAAGTTCTTATGTTTTAAATCTGCCATGCTGGTGGAGAATAAAACCATTCATCAAAAACTCAAGCACCATAAAAATGCAGACTCTGAAATATGAAAACTGGCAGGCCAGAAAAGAGGCATAGAGATGTCAAAGTGTACTGTTGAAGGTAACAAAGAAATGATCTCTTGTTGGCATTAAACAGAAAGCCCAGCATTTCCAGACAGAGGATATGCAGCAAGAGTAAAGTAGAAATTACAGTAAAGAAAACTACTTGGACAAGAAAAATTGTCAAATGCTACAGATGAAAAATCCGGTCCCTTAATAACACAGATAAAAAAAAAAAACATTATATAGTTAAAGTAAACATCAGGCTGCCTGGAAAAAGAAAAAAACAGAATAAGTGAGAACATGTAAAGAACAAAAAACAGCTTTTTGAAACATGGACATGGGAAAGGAAAAAAGAGATCTGAAGTGGTCACATATATACACAAAAGAGAAAACCAAACTAATCAATACAAAAAATACATCTACAAAGGTATTTGAAGAGAAATGCAGGCAAAGGCACCTGGATATGGAAAATTTCACAATACAAAAAATAGGATCCAAAGGAGGAATAAGAAGAACAGGATTAGTGAGATAGAAGTTAAACAGAAATTGAGGTGATGGGCAATCTACAAAGTGAAGGGTTTATTGTGGAGACTCCAACACAAGCAGTGTTGCATGATGGAATAACAGTTCCACAGATTAAGGAACAGCAGGTGAAATGGGAGTCGTCTGAAGAAGATATGCTATATGTGATGCTACGGAGCCTTATGTAGGATGCCCATAGGAAAGGCCAGTTGACTTTGCACAGAAAGGGAAGAAGCAGGAAACAGTGTCTACTCTGACATGGATAATGATGAGGAGTGATGGGCCAATGTGAAACCAACAGATGAAATGGGATGCATCTCAACAGTATATGTCATTGGAAGATGTTCTGGAACATTCTGTGGAATATTTCCAGGAAAAAGACAGCAAGATGATGATCTCACTCCAGAAGGAAATTATTTAAGGGAAGACTTGCTTGATTTATTGTAGATGATTAGATATATTAAGACAGATAAAAGAAGTAATTTACAGAAAGTAAATAAGACCCAAAATGTTAGAAAATTGGTAAAAGAGATGGCAAAAGCAACCATGACTATTAAGAGAAATTCATGTGATATATTAGAAATAAATAAGGATATATTACTGTGGACCTAATCTAATAATGAGTATAGTCTTACCACAAAAACATAGAGCAACCAAGGAAAGGAAGGGAGCAAGTAGAATGTTGTTGTGGAAACATCAAACAGAGAAAACTATAAAGTAAATAATAAAACAAGTATCACTGTTAGAGGAATACAGAAAAGGGAAAAGATAATAAGAAATACTTAGAAAGATAAACATGAAAAAGCAGTGCACAGTATCAATACAAACCAGGATTGTCCATGCACTATTTCCAATAATAAACTAAAAATATCAGCACAAGGAGAAAAAAAAAAACATAGAAGATATTCAGGTAAATGTAAATGAAAAGTACCAAATAAGCAATTCTTTAATGTCTTAAAAAGGATTTATAAAGAACTGGAAGACAAAGCAAAGGGAGCAGAAATACCACCAAAATAAGTAATAATAGTAAATACATTTTGAAGATGTATTTATGAAGACCCTGTTGAATATAACATTTATACAGAATGAACAGAAGACGTAAAAGAAAAAAATAAGAAGCTCTAATGTAGATTATATGAAATTGGGTGAAGCAACAACCAGAGAAATTGAGGCAAAATTAAGAAATTGGAAAAGCCCAGGCCCAGATGTAGTACCTCACTTCTGGTTAAAGGTATTTTGATCTTTACACAAAAATTTTGCCTGGAGCAAGAATTATTAATATGAACATCCTGGACAGACACCAACTTAGTTAACAACATGAAAGCTGATCCTTTTCTTTAAATTGAAGCTGCAAGCTGTCCTAATAATTATAGACCAATAGCTTTGCCTTCTGACAATTTACAAATTATGTACTGGAATTGGTGTAGACCGAGCTTATAGTCACTTAAAAATAAACTACTTATGACAAAAGAACAAAAAGGTAAAAAAAGAAGTCATATGGAACAAAGGGTCATTTGTTGTTAAATAAAGCCATAATAGAAAGTTATTAAAACAAATGTTGACAACATCCCACATTCATGGATAATGGAATGCTTACAGGTGTGTAAGATATACTTTACATTCATCAATTAAATTACAGTGACTATGGAACAGTGGCAAACCACAATGTAGCTGAGCCATGACAAAGGGCAAATTATTATCCCAGGGATAAAAATTCAAAGGAGAAAATTTCAGGGTGATTTTTTGCAACAGTTGTTATTTTGGCTTACCCTTAGCCATTAGGCTGTTTACTTAACAAATTAGGCTATGGATTACAATATGGCTCCCAGAAAACAACCTTGTTTAGAAACCTCATCTATTTTGTGTGGGTGAATTAAAATTGTATAGTTCACAAAAAGTGGGGTTGAAAGTACAATTACAAATGGCTAACACTTTTTAAGGTGGTGTACGAATGACATGTGGGACTAATAAAAGTATAAAAGTAACAATTAAAAATATAAAGTTGCAGCACCAAGAAAATGTCAGTCTGAGGCGGGAATGTGATATAAAGGAACTTGAGCAAGAGGAAGTGCATAAATATTTGGGAATCGATGAATGGTCTGCAACAAAACATTAACTAATGATGAACAAGCTCAGCAAGAAACACTTCAGAAGAATAAAACTGATACTGAAAACTTCCATGACATCTAAGAATAAAGCTACAAATCATTTTGGTTTTCCTGTTCTAACCTACAGCTCTGTTGTGAATAATTGTCCTCAAAAATATTGAATCAATTTTACATGAAAACAAGAAGAATGCTTCACACTTATCAGATAACATATAAAAATCAGGGTGTACCAAGATTATATGTTATTTGGTCTGAAGGAGGTGTGGGCCTTCTTGAAATTGACTTCATGTATAGAGCTGCAGCTATGGGAATGCATACACATCTGCTGACCTCATCAGATCCAAACATGATGAAAGTTTTAAAACATGAGGAGAGGAAATTTAAGATGGCATCTTCACTTGGTTTAACAGAAGCAATTTGAGATAAACCAGGAATGGAAATCAAACCAGAAGTAGACAAAAATCAGACAGCATCAGAATGTGCCAAAAAAAGAAAAACAAAAGAAAGACTATATGGAAAAGCATCAGATGAGAGAAAAAAAATGAAAAATCCACAGATATTGTGGCCAGTACAGAGATCTTCTGTAACAACCTCATGTTGACCAAGATTTGAAACAGGCACAGTTAAGCAGAACTGAATTGAAACCAAAAGATGAAAATTTAATAATGCTGGTCCAAGATGGTGGACTAAAAACATATTGGTTTGCAATATCCGTTGAAAACACTGGAGAAAAGACAATTGTAGGGTCTGTAAAACAGAACTAGAAACACTTGCACATATTGTGCTAGGTGTTATACAGTCGTGATAGGTCTGTACACTACAAGGCACAATAATATGGCAAGAATGCTGCACTGATGATTTTAAAAACATTGCAACATAGAAGTAGTTGAGAAGCATTGCAAATGTGACCCACAAAGCGTTACAGAGAATGAATACGTTTATATCACATGGGATCACCCATTACCAACAGTTCTGCAAACAGATGCAAGAAAACCAGATATAATAAGCCATGAAAAATGTCAAAAGTAGCATTGTTCATTGAAAATGCCACACCTAGTGATTACAGTGTCTTACATACAGAGAGATACAAAGTCATAAAATATCAGGATTTGCAGCTAGATATCAGGGCATTGCAGAAGAAATATACACAGATAATCCCAATAATAATAGGAACAATGGTCGATATGAAACCAATACATGTAAATCCATATGAATTAAAAAAGGCAGGAATTCTGGGTACATTGCAGGTGCTATGAAGTGCACTATCAGCTAACATCAAAGACTGAAACAATACTAATTTCATGAACTGTAATAGTGCACTGACTTAGGAATGGGGTCCATTCCCATCATGGTATCAGAGATCAAAACATCTTGTAGAAATTAAACCTCTGTGAGGCAGAATAAAGCATATGCTTTTGTTTCATCTTTTCCCGGTTAGGGGTCGCCACAGTGGAACTCCAGTCTGCTAATGATTGGCAGTAGATTTTTTACAGGTGCAGAGGTGCCAGTTCGGTGCCTAACCTTCAGTGAAGGCACACCCATTCTACGCATGTCTTTCGAATGCCACTCGACCGCAGGGAGGACATGCAGACACCACACAGAAGGTGCTTCAGCTGAGAATCAAACAGGAGAACCTCTTGCTGTGAGGCAACAACGCTACTGCAGCACCACCGTGGCTTAGGCAGAATAAAGCATATAAATATGTAAAATTATCTGTCTCATTAGACAAATTTTGGACAGCTACTGTAAGACTTCAGTTCAGTATTGTAGTTGGCTGGGTATAAAAAAAATCCTTTAAAATTCAATATGTCATGAGATGTACTAGGTCATTAAGTTTAATTACTATATGAATGTCCTGGATTTCCAGCTGAGTGGCCATGTCAACCTCTATCCTGTATGGGTAGACCTAGGGCACACTTGACTACATTAAAACAATGCACTTCACTTGTCCTTTTCTACTAGCCAAAACTGTACATGACTGAGATTCTGTTATGTTTACAACATAGGTAGATTATCCTACAACCTAATATGCTTACCCTAATATGCCTCCCCATCATAGGATTAGTCATGTAGTAATAATTTCTAATGTACCTGCATTATCCGCAGTCTCCAAATGTATCTATCTCTTTAGATTTATTACTGCATTTCATGCCCACTTCCAATTCCTCTTAATAGTTTCAAAATATGTCTTCATCTCTCCTGTCTCTCTTTCTCTCTCTCTCTGTTTTCTGTTCACAAGTATTCAGGGAGGTACCCACTGCCTACATATTTCACCCTTGATGTGATCATATCAGACTTCAGACATGTAACATGAGAATTATCGATATAACATGTTCCTGAGTGGATTTCTTTGTAAGAAATATTTCACTTGAAATATTTTCTCTGGGATGTTGGGTTTGGGAAAAATAAAAGCATATCTATCTGTAATGATCTTATAATGAAAATCATAATTTCTCTTTTAGAAGGTAATACAAGCTGTCTAACCAATAATAATTTAATTACTTTGACAAACTCTGCCATATACATTTCATATTTATATATTCTTTTACACAGCAGTTAAGAAATGAAGGAGTCATGACCCTGTTTCCAAGTTTGTCGTTTCGGTTTAATATTTTAATTACATTCCATACAACACTTTTTTTCCTGAGAAAAGTAATTAACATAGTTTCTAACATTTCTCTGCCTACATCTGAATTATTTGATAGGGTTAAAGATATTCTGTTTGATTTAAATAAATGTAATTTTTGTCCTCATTAAATACAGCCGACTAATATTCAAAATAACATGAATCCTCAGAGGTCAAACATTGTCTAAGAATTTATTTAGTCTTTCAGACAGTTAATTGGCTTTCTTGGCTGCCTACTTTTAAAAAAAAATAAAATAAAAAAACATAATATTGCTTTTGAGCCACACATCCCTGGCTATGCCTTATTCTAAGGAATTTCTTAAAGCAGGTGGTTATGTAACATCACTGATCTCTTTTAGTTTGTTTATCCTTTCAGCATCTGCTTTAGAGTTAATCCAAAATCTTTCAAAGTCCATTATTCCTTGCTGCTTTTTTTGTTCCTATTAAAATCTGGGGTTGCCACATTCATCAGTAACGGAAATCAGCAAAGTACAAATTATGTCTTCAGATGAGCTTTACTCCATATTATTTATGTGACTGATAATATGGTAGTACGGACAGGGGGTTCTGTGATAATATGATAGTATGAACAAGGGGTTCTGTGATAATATAATAGTATGAACAAGGGGTTCTGTGATAATATAATAGTATGAAGAAGGGGTTCTGTGACTGATAATATAATAGTATGGACAGGGGGTTCTGTGACTGATAATATGGTAGTATGGACAGGGGGTTCTGTGATAATATAATAGTATGAACAAGGGGTTCTGTGACTGATAATATAATAGTATGGACAGGGGGTTCTGTGACTGATAATATGGTAGTATGGACAGGGGGTTCTGTGACTGATAATATGGTAGTATGGACAGGGGGTTCTGTGACTGATAATATAATAGTATGGACAAGGGGTTCTGTGACTGATAATATGGTAGTATGGACAAGGGGTTCTGTGACTGATAATATAATAGTATGGACAAGGGGTTCTGTGACTGATAATATAATAGTATGGACAGGGGGTTCTGTGACTGATAATATAATAGTATGGACAGGGGGTTCTGTGACTGATAATATGATAGTACGGACAGGGGGTTCTGTGACTGATAATATAATAGTATGGACAGTGGGTTCTGTGACTGATAATATGGTAGTATGGACAGGGGGTTCTGTGGCTGATAATATAATAGTATGGACAGGGGGTTCTGTGACTGATAATATAGTAGTATGGACAGGGGGTTCTGTGACTGATAATATAATAGTATGGACAGGGGGTTCTGTGACTGATAATATAATAGTATGGACAGTGGGTTCTGTCACTGATAATATAATAGTATGGACAGGGGGTTCTGTGACTGATAATATGATAGTATGGACAGGGGGTTCTGTGACTGATAATATGATAGTACGGACAGGGGGGTTCTGTGACTGATAATATGATAGTACGGACAGGTGGTTCTGTGACTGATAATATGGTAGTATGGACAGGGGGTTCTGTGACTGATAATATGATAGTATGGACAAGGGGTTCTGTGACTGATACTATGGTAGTATGGACAGGGGGTTCTGTGACTGATAATATAATAGTATGGACAGGAGGTTTTGTGACTGATAATATAATAGTATGGACAGGGGGTTCCGTGACTGATAATATGATAGTACAGACAAGGGGTTCTGTGACTGATAATATGATAGAAGAACCACAAAAAGAGATGTAGGCAAAATGAATTAGGCTTGTAACAACTGCTAATTTTGCCTAAGACACCACAAGGGAAACTCGCAATCCACCAGAACACCGTTTATTGAAATGACAATTGTCATTTCAATAAACGGAGTTCTGGTGGATTGCGAATCTCCCTTGTGGTGTCTTAGGAAAAATTCAGCAGTTGTTACTGATAATATGATAGTACGGACAGGGGGTTCTGTGATAATATAATAGTATGAACAAGGGGTTCTGTGACTGATAATATGGTAGTATGGACAGGGGGTTCTGTGACTGATAATATAATAGTATGGACAAGGGGTTCTGTGACTGATAATATAATAGTATGGACAGGGGGTTCTGTGACTGATAATATAATAGTATGGACAGGGGGTTCTGTGACTGATAATATGATAGTACGGACAGGGGGTTCTGTGACTGATAATATAATAGTATGGACAGTGGGTTCTGTGACTGATAATATAATAGTATGGACAGGGGGTTCTGTGACTGATAATATGATAGTATGGACAGGGGGTTCTGTGACTGATAATATGATAGTATGGACAGGGGGGTTCTGTGACTGATAATATGATAGTACGGACAGGTGGTTCTGTGAGTGATAATATGGTAGTATGGACAGGGGGTTCTGTGACTGATAATATGATAGTATGGACAAGGGGTTCTGTGACTGATACTATGGTAGTATGGACAGGGGGTTCTGTGACTGATAATATAATAGTATGGACAGGAGGTTTTGTGACTGATAATATAATAGTATGGACAGGGGGTTCCGTGACTGATAATATGATAGTACAGACAAGGGGTTCTGTGACTGATAATATGATAGAAGAACCACAAAAAGAGATGTAGGCAAAATGAATTAGGCTTGTAACAACTGCTAATTTTGCCTAAGACACCACAAGGGAAACTCGCAATCCACCAGAACTCCGTTTATTGAAATGACAATTGTCATTTCAATAAACGGAGTTTTGGTGGATTGCGAGTCTCCCTTGTGGTGTCTTAGGAAAAATTCAGCAGTTGTTACTGATAATATGATAGCATGGACAGGGGTTCTGTGACTGATAATATAATAGTATGGACAGGGGGTTCTGTGACTGATAATATGATAGTATGGACAGGGGGTTCTGTGACTGATAATATAATAGTATGGACAAGGGGTTCTGTGACTGATAATATGATAGTACAGACAGGGGGTTCTTTGACTGATAATATAATAGTATGGGCAAGGGGTTCTGTGACTGATAATATGATAGTACAGACAGGGGGTTCTTTGACTGATAATATAATAGTATGGACAAGGGGTTCTGTGACTGATAATATGATAGTATAGACGGGGGGGTCTTTTTGTAAGACTTTCTTGCTTTGACTATACAAGACCTTCCATTTCCATCTACTTAGCTAAGCATAAATTTGCAGGCATTCAGAAAGTAAGCAATACTGTGAAGAGGTAACTAACAAGCACTGTATGCAACTAATGCCCAAAGTTCTATAGACTCTGAAGAGCCCAAGGTCATATTTAAAGTAAAAAACTTACATTGTAATGACATTATACAACATTTTAAATAAGGTTGCATAAACAGTAACAAAGCAAAGACTAGGCTCCAGCTTTTCTCCAAAGACAGACTGCTTTAATGGTGCACACAAGCACTTCCACAATAAGCTTCTTCAGGTGTATGATTACCATCATTGACACACCCTTTTTATACCATCAGACTTCAGCTTAAAATTAGTTCTTAAAAACATATTACATATAATCTAAACATTCATATATAATCTAAAATTTCATACTTATATTAACTTATACTACTAATACAAATATATAACATAATTATCTACGCAAAGGTCTATTCTTTAAAACAGGTCTCAATGAAATATAGTCATTGAGACCATGACCTGCATTAGCCCTCAGCCTTACTATCCATTCGACTTCCAACTCTTCAGTTTTATTCCTGATATCCCCTTCTCTCTTATTTTCAAAAACTGTCCCCAATACTTTAAATTTAAAGTTATGTCGAATACTAGTTTCTTTTACATGTTTAGCCAAAGCATTAAAATTACTTTCTTTTCTAATATGGAAAATGTGTTCTCTAATTCTGTCCTTTAATGATCAGTCAGTTTTACCTACATAGAATGTATTGCAAATTAGACAATTAGCTAAATAACCTACATGTTTTGTATTACAGTAAGCCTTAGTCCTTAAATAAAAAATTTCTCCAGTATCTGGGTGCTTATATTCTGTCTCTATAGTAATATAGCTACACCAGCTACAATTATTACATGGCTTGGTTCCTATTATACTTTGTTGGACTTTAGTGTTTGCTGTTATACAGAGTCTGCTCTTCAAGGATTGTTTATTTTTAAAGGTAAATCGTGGGAGAGAGCTCAAATATTTATGTGTTTGTGGGTCTGTAGTCAAAATATTCCAATGTTTATTAACAATATTAGTATATTCCTTAATATTTCTAGAATAGCTAAAACATTTTCTTAGACTATTACTGCTTGAATTTTTATTTCCATCCATTGTACTCACTAATGGTTCTGAAAAATAAGGCTTAGCTTAATTATGTCTTAATAATAAAGCCATGTAATAATTGTACCTGGTGTAGCTACAGAGACAGAATATAAGCACCCAGATACTGGAGAAATTTTTTATTTAAGGACTAAGGCTTACTGTAATACAAAACATGTAGTTTATTTAGCTAATTGTCTAATTTGCAATAAATTCTATGTAGGTAAAACTGACAGATCATTAAAGGACAGAATTAGAGAACACATTTTCCATATTAGAAAAGAAAGTAATTTTAATGCTTTGGCTAAACATGTAAAATAAACTAGTATTCGACATAACTTTAAATTTAGAGTATTGGGGACAGTTTTTGAAAATAAGAGAGAAGGGGATATGAGAAATAAAACTGAAGAGTTGGAAGTAGAATGGATAGTAAGGCTGAGGGCTAATGCAGGTCATGGTCTCAATGACTATATTTAATTGAGCCCTGTTTTAAAGAATAGACCTTTGCATAGATAATTGTGTTACATATTTGTATGACAAATGTTTGTATTTATTGTTTTAGTAGTATAAGTTAATATAAGTGTGAAATTTTAGATTATATGTGAATGTTTAGATTATATATAATATGTTTTTCAGAATTAATTTTAAGCTGAAGTCCGATGGTATAAAAAGGGTGTGTCAACAATGGTAATCATACACCTGAAGAAGCTTATTGTGAAAGCGCTTGAGTGCACCTTTAAAGCAGTCTATCTTTGGAGAAAAGCTGGAGCCTAGTCTTTGCTTTGTTACTTTTTATGCAACTTTTCTGTTATTTATATTAAGCAAAGATACCTGGTTGGTGTTGACTTGTTTCTTTACATTTTAAATAAGGTGGTAAAAGAGGGAGATAGCAAGAGAATTATGCACACACAAACACACAAACACACACACACACACACACACACACACACACACACACACACACACACACACACACACTAAAAACAGGTATAACAATACATATGTATATTGAACAGAAAAATGTATAATTGGTTCAAGACCAAACTCTCAATTTATCCATGATACAGACATTTCACATTTGTACTGCTATAGGAAAAACAGTCCTACATACAATTACAGTCATCAAACCTTTCTTTTCCCAGTGGCTAAGGGAAGCATAGTCATGAGAATAATAAACAATAGATACCATGTGCTTAACTTGGAGCAAATTTATCATCATCTTTTGCATTTAAGCATCTAAACATAGATTTGAACTAATTGGGACTATAAAACACAATATTCACAGGAACATATAACACAGCACTAATTAACAAAAGTATTGTTCATGCTGTGGATTACAATCATCAGACAATACTAATAAATCTCTGATTAGCTATGAGACACTTTTCTATGAATCTCAGCTAAGAATTAAATATATGGAAGAGCTGTTGTAGGCAGAATATAGCAGATGTACTGATGCCAGTTAGTATGTATAGAAGAAAGATACATCTGCCTGAGAAATATTCCAAAAAGTAATTGTGAAGACAGCAGGCTATACAGGTAATACGTGGATCTGTTGTATTCTAACCATTGTTGGAGCCATTAACTGGTTACCAATAACAGCAAGAGCATGATTTTTATTAAACTTCACAATGTATACAGTACTATGCTACCTGCTTACCCTATCTTCTTCTAGCCTTAAAAGTGAGACACATGGATTCCATGTACTCATTTCACTCAAACACAAATGACTGCACCCCTCTTATGAGACCCTACGTACATCAAAAGTACAGGTGACAAGGTATTCTCACTTCTTATACCCACTTCATGGAAAGCTTTTCCAAGACAATGCAAGCAAATTTGTGATGTTAGGAATTAAAAAAGAAATTACAACACCTAACATACAGGTGCACCTGTACTGATACAGATTAACAATACACAAAGGAGCATTCTACAAAGAATTAAAATAATTATATTGGGATAATGCCCATATGAAAAATCCTTTTCGTACAGAGAATTATTTTCATTTTAGCCATGTAGAGATGTACCATACAATTTATTGCCTTTTTGTATCTATTATTGTGACTTCTACTATACATTTTAAAAGTATGATATGCTGTGTTTAGCACTATTATTCTTCTGCTGAAATATTAGATTAATTATGCTACTGATGCCGAAAATGCATGGATCATGACTGAAAAGGCACTGAGGACCATCCTGTTCATCCAGTTAGTAAGAGACATAGCTAGAGAGCTAGATGGGATAGACAAACAGATAGACAGCTCTCAAATAGTGAAATAGAACTGTCAAGTGCTATTTCACAATTTGTGATAACTGTTCTCCAGTAACTCTCCTGTGCTTGGATTGTTCCTACATGCAGTTTCACAAGTGACCATTGCTGTATATCATGTCTAATATCTATCTATATCTATCTATATCTATATATATCTACTGCATGTATATATAGCTATATATCTATATCTATATCTATATCTATACATATCTATATATCTATCTATCTATATCTATATCTATATCTATATATATATATATATATATATATATATATTTGTTTCTTTTGGCTTTTCCCGGTTAGGGGTCGCCACAGCGGAACTCCGGTCCGCTAATGATTGTCAGTAGATTTTGACGTGCTGGCTTGCCGGGCCTAATGCACAATCTTCAACGAAGGAACGCCCATTCACCCATGTCACCACACAGAAGACGCTCTAACTGAGAATCGAACGGGCAACATGTAACTGTGAGGCGACAACGCTACCGCAGCACCGCCACCGAAGTATATATATATATATATATATATATATATATATATATATATATATATATATGGGTACCTATCAGTTCACCGACAGGTCAGAACATCGACACTCACATCTTCGACTACAAATCATCGACACTTCATAACATCGACGTTTCAGGTAAGCGATCTTCCCCCTCACAGGAACCATGGTAGCACTCGTTTCACTATTAAGAAGGTAAGGACAACGCTGTCAGGGTAAATGTTAAAGAATGACGTAAACCTCACGCGTTGTAACAGAGAAACGAGTGCTACCATGGGTCCTGTGAGGGGGAAGATCGCTTACCTGAAACGTCGATGTTATGAAGTGTCGATGATTTGGAGTCGAAGATGTGAGTGTCGATGTTCTGACCTGTCGGTGAACTGATAGGTACCTATATATATATATATATATATATATATATATATATATATATATATATATATATATATATATATATATATATATATATATATATATATATATATATATATAATATCTATATATCTATATGGATTCACTTTATATGCTCGAAATTCTGAAATACTGAATTTCAGAATCTCGAGCCCATAAAGTGGAAAGGCTAAAACATCAAACACCCAGAAGCACAAAATTCAAAATCTCACATTTCGGAGATGTTGAATTAGCGGTTCTGGTGTTGGATGGATTCAGGTAAGTGTTCATGTTTTAAGGATTTTGGGTAGGGGCTGTAGCTGTATGTCAGTGTGTTTTGCTACTGTGGTCTGTGTGTGCGAGGGGGATGTAGCTTGTGTGGTGGTGTTTCCTGCCCCTGCTTGAACAGAGGATTGGGTTGTGTATTTGTTTGTGGGGAGGAATGTGTGTGTATGTGTATTTGTATGTGCGTGGTGTGTGTGTGTGTGTGTGTGTGCAGTTTAGAAGTCACGATTTTGAATTTTGAGCTTCTGGATGTTCGATGTTTTAGCCTTTCCACTTTATGGGCTTGAGATTCTGAAATTCGATATTAGAGAGAAAGATAGAGAGAGTGCCTTGAATGTTTTTATGCTTCATTTACTGTCTTACAGACTGTACTCACACAACAGGTGAGGATGAACTGAGGGTTAATGAGGCTGGAAGCATCCTAGTAGCAGCCTGCTGTATGATACCATGACTTTTGATGTAAAAAGCCAAATATGCACTCACCAATGGGAATGAAAGATGAAACACTGGGCTGGGGCTGCCAGTAGGATTTTCTGTGGATAACTCTTATTACCAGATGATTTTTTACCGTTTCTGTTGCATCATATTTCAGTAATGGATAGTGTTTTATTCACTTATTGAGTTAGCTAGTTATGAATTTGGACAATATTGTCACATTCTATTGCTTTATAGTAACCGATTGTTTTAGGATATACAAACATATTGTTGAAATATATACAGAAATATGCACAGGATATATTGGTTGTTATGGCTCTCATTGCAATCATCTCTGAGTCTATAAAACACTTTTTGAAGGAGGAGACTGAGAGGAAAGTTCTCCCTCCCCATGAGTATACTAAATTATGGCAGAGTTAAGGCATGGAGAAAGTTTGCCTCCCACATGAATGCTGGATTAGAACAACTAGTCTGAAATCAATTTTTTTTTTTTTTTTTTTTTAGAAATTCAAGAATATTTTGCATTCCAGATGTTCATGATCATGACATAGAATCAAGAAACTAAAAGAATGAGTAAAAAGGTCACACAGAAAAAATCACTTAAGAAACACAAAAAGAAAAATCTAGCAAATCTAGCCTTTCTACTCCATGATACCTTAAACACTTGCATTAAAGGCAACATGGGATATATAGAAATTAGCTTTTAAGAATGTCAGGTGTTTCAACTTAATGGCAATCCTAAACGCTCATGACTTTTTCTTTTACATCTATTGATATACAATTTCAGACCAATAAAGACAAACCCCACTAGCTGTGGACATACATATTTCCACCTTTACATAGCATCATCAACACAGCATAAGTGCAATGATTGGCTAACATTTGGAAACAGTTTTCGTACCCAACTGATATCCGTAAACATTAGGGTGACTACAAAATATCCCAACTAACAAACTAAAACAATGAGTAAAAAGGTCACACAGAAAAACCAATTGGTTAAAAAAACACAAAAAAAAAATCTAGCAAAGCTAGACTTTTCACTATGTGATACCTTAAGCCCCTTGTATTAGAGGCGACATGGGATATATACAAATTACTCTTTAAGGATATCAGGTGTTTCAGATAAATGGCAGAAACATGCATGTTCACAGCTAGTGAGGTTTGGCTTTATTGGCCTGAAAGTGGCCATCAATAGACTTAAAAGAGAAAGTCATGGACATTCAGAATAGCTTTTTCGCTGAAACACCTAGTATCCTTAAAGGGTAATTTGCATATATCCCAAGTCACCCCTAATACAAGAGGTTTAAAGTATCACACAGCAGAAAGTCTAACTTTGCTATATTTTTCTTTTTATACAATAAAGAAAGGAAAATGCCATGGAATCTCTTCTCTGCAGAATTTAGGAGTAATATTCCTTCAAAGTAGTTTGTTTGTGTCTTTCGGCTTTTCCCAGTTTGGGGTAGCCACAGCAGAACTCCGGTCCGCTAATGATTGGCAGTAGATTTTTACATGCTGGCTTGCCGGGCCTAATGCACAACCTTCAATGAAGGAACGCCCATTCACGCATGTCGACAAACAGAAGATGCTCTAACTGAGAATCGAATGGGCAACGTCTAACTGTGAGGTGACAACGCTACCACAGCACCACCACCGCAGTATCAAAATTCCTTCAAAGTAGTATACTTTTTAATTAAGGCATGCATTCGATTCACCTGCTTTTGAAAATAAGATTTAATTCTGTCTTGGATTAACATGTATAACAGCATTTTCGATGTTAGCTGTTTAAATAGCCATTTAACAGTTACAAACAAATAAATAAATAAACTGCTTCACTGAAGTACAGGGCTTCAAATGTTTAGTTCAAAAGTAACTGACTTACACTAATAGAATGATGAGAATGTCATTCTCAAACAGTAATAATAACATGTCCAAACTATGCTGAAGTGCTAACGTAGAAATAGCACAGACAAATGTGTAGAATCCACATATAAGACATGTTGCTCTGCACACTTTATTCAAAATGATTCACTGAAATGACTGTCTGCTTATTTGTGATACAGAGATAAATATACTCTGGGAGAAGTTACACCATTTAAAACAACAGTAGCACTTTTTTAGAATGAATGTAGACTTGAGGGGGGATGTCACTTGGCAATACCCACATATGATGAAAGCAAATATAAAGGCAGAAAAAACCTTGAATACAGACCTTTACGAATAGGATAATAATGTGAAGCAGATGAGTGAAATGGAATTTTATTAAGAAAAACATTAATATGGAATGTTATTTGGACAAAACGTTCATTTTTCACTATGTGAGTAACAGAAGTCCCTATACCCTCCATGCAAGGCACTTTGTTTACTGGGATGGTCTGCACCTCTCCCCTCTCGGCTTTTGCATATGAGCTAAAACATTGCCTTCCTCCATAATGCCTTTTTTATGTAATGTCAAACTAAAAGTACTTCTGACATAGCAGATCAAAACCAAGAAAATCTAAAGTTGTTGCTGCTCAATAGTAGGAGTCTAAACAAAAAACTCCACTCCTTAGAAGCTCTCTTTACCCGAGAGAATGCTGACATCTGTGCATTCACTGAGACATGGTTTAAAGCTGCAGAGACCACACCAACAGTGCAAGGTTATAATGCTTTCCACACATTTAGACCAGCTACTTCACAGCAGGGACTAAATGTGATGGTTTCTCTATTTACATAAAAAATAAATATACTTCAAGGCTGATCAAACATGACAATGCACTTGAGCTGCTCCATGTTCAAATCACCATAGGTAAAATCCAGTACCACTTCCCTACAAGCTATAGGTCCTCCTCAATGACCCAGGAAACCCATACCATGTATTTAAACTTATGAGAAACACTAACCATTCAATCCAATACCATATTCATTGGTGACTTTAATTATCCCACTATTAACTGGGGGTTCTTTATGACCATAAACGTACATGCACAGAGATGCCTGGATTATGTAAACACAAACTCCATGGACCAGATAGTCAACACACCAATCAGTGGTGCAACCATACTGGATCTGGTCCTCACTAATATTTGAGACTCCTGCACATCCCCTACTATACTGCCTTCTCTCGTAGGTCAGACCACAAAATGTTCTCCCTTGAAGTAAAAATAAAACCTGGACCTCCGGCTAAACCTGGATGATTCAGGAACTATTCTAAGACTAACCTCCTGCTATTAAATGAGAACCTGGCAAAATTTCAAGGCCCCATAAACCTTGAGAACGCTGCTGCCTATGCAGAACTGTTCACAGAAACCCTGTACAAGCATGGTAATAGCTGCATAGGTCAGCTATATCCACGAGGAAGAAGTACAAAACTATCTCAAAAAACAAGCCATCCTGGTGGTCACAAAATCAATAGGCTATATATAAGAAAATCATGGCAAATTAAGGAGGTGCAGCACTCAGCAGGATATAAGTAGTCTCATCAAATGAAAAAACAACTCAGAGGACAGATAAATTCTACAAAAGCCAAATTTGAGGTAAGTTTGGCCTCCCAGGCCAAGGATAACCACAAAGCATTATTTAGCTATGTCTGCAACCTCAAAGGTAATACACAATTGTGTGCAGAGCTCATTGCAAATGGAGCCACCTATACTAAGCCAGAAGATATAGCAAACCTCCTGGCTGATAAATTCAGCTCCAACTTTATCCACTCTCCCCTACAACCTTCTCTCAGGAAATATCATCATATATAACTCCCCCTACTATTACTAGGGAACAGGTCCTCAATGCTCTCTCTAAGACCAAGAACACTGCATCAATGGGTCCAGACGATATCCCAGGATGTCTTCTAAATAGCATGAAACATGACCTATCAGGGTCTCTGGGATTACTATTTAACTATAGCCTCCAAACTGGCTTGGTACCTCATGAATGGAGAAAGGCAACAGTCATCCCTCTGCACAAAGGTGGGCCATCTACGTACCGTGGAAACTACAGACCCATAAGTTTCACTAGTCGTATATCTAAAGCCATGGAAAGAATTATCAAGGAGGTGATCAAGAGAGAGCATTTATATTATGTGATCAAACACTGAAATGTTCAAACACGTAATAATCGACCCCAAAATATTGAAATGCTGTAATGTCAAATGGCAAAAAAAAAAAACAAAAAACAAAAAAACACCCAAACAAACCATTAAAATGGTTTAAGCAGGGGGGCAAGCACCCCTGCACCCCACACCACCCTGCTACTTAAATATATCAACTCTGAGATCGCACTACAGTGCAGACAATGGAAAACTTTCATGTTCACACTGTATGGAGATCTCCATTGAACCATTCGACATTCTGATATTTAGGGGTCGATTATTATGTGTTCGAACATTTCACTGTTCGATCACGTAATATTGACCTAAGAGAGATATAGTAAACCTCCGGACACTGGACCCAACCCAGTGTGGTTTCATCAAGGCTATATCATGCCTACTCAACCTGGTGGACTTCATTGAGAAGGTCATCAAGGCAATGGATAAGGGCAAAATTGTTCACACTGCCTACCTTGACCTGGCCAAGGCATTGACACAATACCCCACTCGGGCATTGTTGATAAACTCAAGAGGGTAGGAACAAACCCGTATCTCACACGGTAGATAAACAACTGACTCTCAGACAGGACCCTTGAGGTTAGAACTGCAATGTCCACCTCTACAAAGAGGCCAGTCACAAGTGGAGTCCCTCCGGGATCAGTCCTGGGACCACTCCTTTTTGGCATTTACTTCTCAGAAGTCAAGGCCAATGTCAGTGGTCTCTGGATGACTAAATTTGCAGATAATTGCAAATTAAGAGCTCTCATTGAATCTCACACTGACACAAATGTTTTGTAGGAGGGACTGATACAGACAAACAACTGGTGTCATTGCTGTGGACTAAAACTAAATGCCAAGAAATGCATAATACTATCCTTTGGAAAGTTATCCATCCCTGGTAACTACATATTGAAAACACACCACTTAGAGATGACCCAGTAGTCATGGACTTAGAGATACACACAGAGAGTAATCTAGCCTTTGACCATCAAGTGTCTACAGTGGTGAGGAAACCATTCTATGTTGCACAACTTATAAACAAAGGTATGGCATTTAAGGCCAAGGAAGTCATTGTTCCACTGTATTCGGCATTCATCAGACCTATTATTGAGTACAGTGCCCCCTTTGGTATGTACCTAACCCGGCATATCCAACAGTTGGGACGTCCACAGAGGTTCCTCACTAATAGAATACAGGGCATAAGTAAAGTGTCCTATGCAGACCACCTCAAGGCCCTATCTCTGTGTTCTGTTTCTTACAGGCTTTTGAGGGGAGATCTATGTCTGGCATACAGGGTATTGTCAGACCTCCTGCATATCCACAAAACAAATAGTACCAGAATTACCCATTGTAAAGACTTAAACCTTGCCTGAGATATAAATAGGACTTGCTGGAGAGATAGGTATGTATCCCGAACTCTACTCCATCTATGGAACGGGCTAAACAAAAAAACACAAAAAGCAAAGTAGGCACCCTCACAGAGTTCAGTAATCCAATGGATACGATGTCATCCAACCATAAACGGTATCACAGATAAAGCAACTAGAATATGTAACGTTACATATTCTAGTTGCTTTATCTGTGATACCATTTATGGTTGGATGACATCGTATCCATTGGATTACTGAACTCTGTGAGGGTGCCTACTTCGTTTTTTGTGTTTTTTTGAGAACGGGCTAAACAGCCATGTGAGAGTTCCTCACTAATCCAATTCAATTGCAACTTGGACAATTGGATGAGAAACCGAAAATGTATCCCTGGTTTGGCACCTATGTCTCTAATGGACACAGGTAACCTGTAAATGGTTCATCTCCCAGACCCAAGCTTACACTTATCAAGAGTATCACAGCTTTTCAGAGATTTGGGATGAATGACTAGGCTTAAAAATGCCCGTGTGGTCATTAGCCTAGTAAATACCTATGAACATATGAACCTATAATCCTGATTACTGATGCTGAATGTAGTAATTGCTGAAGATGGTATGCTCTGAGGAAAAGTACCTTCCTCCATGCAATGTAGTCTCCTCAGAATGTGCCACTTTTTAAAAAAATATATATGCATTGTCCACAGGTAGCTCTTAGTGTACTGCCTTATATTCCAGATCTTCTATTAAAAGTATGAATGAGGGGCACAGCAACATCAGGACCCTACAGAGAGCATTGGTTAATACCATCACATACTGAGTTTTTCTTTTTAGTTATCTAATGTCAAGGTAGTCAATATTATCATTATACAGATCCCGTAATCCAGATTTTCTGGTTATGCCATGTTTACCACAAAGACAAACAGAATACAAAGTCACAATGCATGACCAGCTATCAAGACTAAAAACAACACAAGTACCTGCTAGTCAGTGGAATGTCTCAACATAGTACAGATAACACAATTATCATCTTGAAATGTAAGGGTAAAAGATGTATGCTGCAGTATGATGTCATGTAATGAAAAAAATCTGTGAAATGAAGCAGGGGTCCTAAAGCAGTTATGGATTTTATATACAGTGAATCAGTGTTGGTGCACAAGCACTGTTTCACTGTATAAGGTATATTTCTTTTTTCTTTTATAAAGTGGTTGTGCAGCCATGGAGTTGTTATAAATAATTAAGGTGGTGAGGATGAAGCAAAGCCACCCACCTGGGGGGTTCAGGGGGGCTTGGTCCCCTACAAAAACACTATTTAATGTTATATTTTCTTATGTTTAATATTATCATTGATTTGTGATTTTGTGAAATGGGTTTCAGGCAAATCGGTTTTCAGTGAATTGCTTTTCAGTCAAATGGGTTTCAGTCAAGTGAAATTTTAGTCATATGAGCTTTCAGTCAATTAGTCTTCAGTCAAATTCTTGCAAACATTTCATTTTCAGTCAAATACCATTCAATCAAATGTTAATAAACCATCAGGACTATATCTTACTATTTCAGAATTAACAGCTATGATTGAGTTCTGCTAACAAGACTACAAATGGTCTAATTATAGATGAACATATTTATATGCCCCCCCCCCCCCCCAGCACTGCACACATAAATATCTGCACTAAGGAAATATTCTTTATTCTCTAAGGAAACATTTTTTTACTTTCAAAGTTAAACTGAAGGAACTTTGATTCAAAGAGAATGCATATAAAAGCTTTAATGATATTTGCGTGGGTTTCCTCTGCATGTTCCAGTTTCCTCTCACATTCTAAAGACATGGAGTAGGTGGATTGAACACTCTGTGATGGCTATAGGTGTGAATGTGCATGCGAGTGTCTGGTGAGGATGAAGTACCATGGCAAGGCTAGCCATCTAGTGGTATAAGCCTTGGCTCTTGATGATTGTCACTATTAAAATGACACCCTGACCCCATATGCAAAAATGGGAAAAAGGAGTTGTGGATGGATGGATGGTCAGTGCATTGCAATTATATGTAATGGTCTACAGCTAAGAAATGACTTATTCTATAAAATTCACTAGGAGGATGACCAGTACTATATGAAGACACTGTGTAAATGATATCATAAAAGCCTTGTAAATATTCCTTTGCAAATAATTAATGAGTTCATCATTATGGTGATGACTGTAACCATTGTGACATAAACAACAAATGACCAATTTAAGCACAACCTAGAGCTGTGTATGGGGAATAGGAAATTTACATTGGTCCTGGCACCCATATCATTTATGGACAGAGGTAGCTTATAAGTGCCTGGCCCTCAATGTTCTGTTTGGATACAGGACATTATTATTATTTTGGGAAACCTTGGCTAGGCTTAGAAAGGCCCTGGGTCATTAGCATAGTAACAATCTATGAATCTATGAACTTAAATCTTACCATTTCATATGAAACCACATTACATGCATGCATTTACATTTCTGTTTGCTCTGTAAAAACTGCTTATTTCAGAGCCAGTGTCATGGCTGCAGGGGTCAGTTGATGAGACCATCTTCCCATTAAAAAAAACCTAACTAAGTAACTAACTAAAGGATGCTTATCAGATAAGAATCCTCACTTGTTAATAAAAGTGCCAGGAACTGTTCCTTTCAAAGAGATCAGAGAAACAAATGTGTGACATTTCCTAATGTTCTAAAAGCATGGACTATGGGCTGATAGAAACTAAGATATAGAAATAATTAGAATACATTTTGTAAGAATGGAAGATTGGAAAAATGATGAAAAATATGAGAACTTGTATTCATAAAAAATACAGATTGCAGCACTTGGTCAGGAAAAAAGACAAATGAATATGCAACTTGAGAGGAAGTGGTGACATCAATTATCATAAAACAAAATTCAAGGAAAGACCTCTCAGAATACAAAAAGATAAGCATAAAAGTGAAAAAGAAGCAAGTGATGCTAGTGAGTTATGAACAATTAGCCTTACAGGAATACAAATGTGATGAAATTAAGGAATGCATAAAGGCATTATAATAAGGCACTGCAACAGCTGGCACAGTGAAGGTAGAGTGAGCATCTAAATCAAGCCTCAGCCATTCTGGAGGGGATGGAGACTTCCCAGTCAGTCAGATTGCTCTCTAGCTTACAAGCTTGGCTTTAGTGAAACAAAGGTTGTAGTGTGAAATGAACAAGCTGGTAAAAGATAGGCATTCATTATCCTGGGTGCTAGAATGCACACATCATTTGGGGTGGCTGGAAATCCCTGTGGTGACATGGTACCCATCTCCGGGCAGAGTTTAGGACTTAAAAGAAAAATCCATAATGGTTGCCAGCAAGACAGTACTTGCAATTAATTCCTGCCTTACAGGGAATGATTTGCCAGAAATGTGTTGCTCTAGAGGAATGGATGAGCCAATAGAACATGGGGACGAGTTAATGGTTAGCAGGCAGTTGGACAAAAACATATATAGACATGAATGTGTGTGTGTGTGTGTGTGTGTGTGTGTGTGTGTGTGTGTGTGTGTGTGTGTGTGTGTGTGTGTATGTGTGTGTGTATGTTCACATTTGTGTACCCTGGAGTTCTTCAAAGAAGCGCAGGAGATTAGGACAGGTATGAGTAGCCTTTTTCATCCTTGAGAATTTATACTTCATACAAGTTAAATGGAACAGTTTACAGCATTGTGTAGAGCAGAGGGGCACATATCTGCTTGTTAAAATGATGAAACAAACAGTAGGTCTCTTCTGTATATATCCTAGAATATATAGCCTAGCTTTTTTTAGGACGTGTTGGTTTCTAAAGACTAAGACATGAGCAGAACAAAAAAGAATAAAAAGCACTTGGATCAGCAAAGTAACATGTCAGAGGAAAATAGTATGTGAACTTTTTATTATACTTTAGTGTGAGCTTCTTCCATCTATTACATGTCTACATAAAACTGGCTCAACACAGTTGCTATGGCAACAATAAGCTTTTCCCCCAATATCTCACTTTAATATAAAATTGCTGACTTTCTATTTTATAAAGTCCCCAGGAAACAGAACCAGCAGGGTATGTGTTACAGTCTTTTGAGTGAGACATATTAGCATCATTAAAACAGGAAAACATAGACAGATGTAAGGGAATGGAATGCATAACATAAGGGTGGGGGTAGTCACTAATGCATAATGCAAGTGTGAAACATGCAAATGTGTATTCTATCTGCACTGCAAAGTACTCTGAATATGTGTAAAAATGCATTGTAACATCATTAAACAGAAACAATTACAATTGATTATTTTTTCTTACTACAGAGTATAATTTCATACTTTAATATATTTAACACTTTTTATGTGACAATAATGAACCTACTGCAAGAGAAGGAACTATGCATCATTTGGCCGGATTTGTAATCTTCCATGCAGGACTAGCTTAGTCCTGCACTAAAGTGACCATTTAGGAGCAGGATGGCAGCATGCCATGTATATTAATGATGCGAGCTGCCAGAGCTTCTAGGCTTACATTGAGCATGTAAGAGTGCAGGGGCAGTGTCTGAGAGCAGAGATCTCAGAATAAACATGCCCCACAATGTAGAACAACAAAAAAGGTTTACAATGAGTGAGACCACTCACAGGTGACCGCATATCCCCACGAACAGTCCCCCTTGTGTATAACAGCAACAGAATGTAGAAATTAAATGAAGAAACATCCTTTTTTTTTTTTTTTTTTTTTTTAATCTGATTACAGTTAACCGTAGATGTGCGGGTGTGCCCATCGCTTAGCTACAGTTAAAGCAGCTTAAAAGTTTGAAGAGGATAACTAGAAAGATATATGCAAACAAAGCATCATAGCAATAGTGTAGTGGGCAGTGCATTTGCTTTACAAGTGTCCCACTGCAGAACAATCCATTTTACATGGCAAAGCAAATTATGACCAATATTTTTGTTGCATAACCCGCTAAATAACATATATTTATGAACTGGAGTACTGCAGTAAATGCACATGTGAGGTGTCAGCGTCATAATGAATAAGGCACTAGTAAGCAGGTGTAAGCCCAAATAAGAAGTAGTAAGCATATTTAAGCATTAGTAAGCAGCCTTAAGCCTGTTTGCGCAGCAGTAAGCAATGTCTACACTGGCTAAGCAATTCTAAAGCTAACTCTCTATAAGCAGATGTAACAGCAGGTTAGCAGTGCTTACCGGCATGCAAACCCGCTTACAACTGATCAGAAGTGTCTTATTCAATGGCCCTTGTTCTGCCCATCAACAAAATAAACAGACATGCGGATTTCGAGCCCAGAACCCTATACATCATAGTCCCAGTAGTTATCCACCAAGCCATCACAGAAGTACAGAAGAGTGAGGTAGTAGTAAACAAGTCCTCACCATAGTATAACCAAACTGAACCTGTGAAAGGAAACAGTACACAGTCATATGTGCCATAACCCTCTACATAACATAAATATGTGAACTGGAGTACAGCAGTAAGCCCAGAAGTGAGGTGTAATTGTAATAGAGTGTTGAAGTCCCCAATAAAACACAAGGACCCCACAGAGTGTACGTACACACTAATCAGGGATACCAGGCATACATATAACATGTAATGAATAATAACATAATGCCAAAAAGGCATTATAATGAAGGTCTAATGTAAGCAATGCTAAGCATTGCACATGCCAGCTTAGGAGGTGTGAGCACTGTGTAAATCAGCTAACTCTTTGTGCCCAGTGGTATACCCCTTTAAACAATGCCAACCTTAGGTAAGGAAGTTTGCCCATAGCTTAGCCTTTTCAAAACTGGCCAATCACAGAAAAGTGTGGGAAATTGGCCCTATTTTAACCCAAGAGGCAGGAATACATCTCATAACTGGTTGTAGCTTCTCCTTGCAGGCACTATGGCAGTAATGGGAGAAGGAGTGCACTTCTGGGTGCAGCGCTGGTGTATTCAGGAGTCCAAGGTAATGGCAGGACTCCTAGTTAAAGACCATGCACAGAGACTGCTGCAGGGCCAGTACCAGGGCTCCCAATATAAGGTGGAGGCCTGGGACCATCTTGCCCATGACCTCACCAGTGCCACTGACATAACCCGAACTGGTGAGCAGGTCAAGCATCACTATTCCGACCTGAAGCAGCGGAAGGGGGACCTCTTGGAGGAGTGGTTCCTAGAGGCTAGAGCATCAGGGGATGTTCCAGACATGTGTAAGTATCACACCAGTATGTGTGTAATAATTGCCAGCTCAGGTATATCATGGATAGGTATGGCTCAATATTCCTCTTATCTCCCCCACAGCAGCAACAGAGCGAGCCGTGAACCAGAAGGCCCAAATCAGCTGCCTGGCGAGGTTGAGATGCGAGGCAGGTCAGTAATACTCATGCTTTTATTGTCTTAGGAAATAAAAATAAAAGTAGTAGTAAATTAATTGCTAGTATAAAACCTGTATTGTTCAAGGCAGGTACTGCATACACTAGAGAATATGGCAGAAAGAGTCTCATATTGTTTGTATGTCAATAAAAGTGTAATATCCTGACGAAACAAGTCTAACTGCTGGACTGTGTGTGTATATTCTGGTATCATATGGAAATGTAGATTTGCAATCATGTAATAGTACTGTTGTGTTAAGCACTGTTACCCACACCATACACCATAAATTGAATGTGCAGAAATGCCTGTATATGACAGGTGTAATCCCCAGAGGCCATTTAGTACAAGAGAGACACATAGACAGTAAACAGGGAAAATGCAGACAACAAAAACTGAATAGCAAATGCAACTGAGATGTGAACTGTTGTTTTTTTAGCACACACAGCCACGGTTCGAATCCTGTCAGTGGTAGTAGCCTGCATACAGAATCATACCCCACAACTGTACAGATATGTCCAGAATGTCTATTAAAGTGGCCCATATCTATTGCTTATCACCCTGTCCCCCTGGGAAATCAGTGGGATGATCCCAAACATATAGGCAGCAAACAGGAAATACAACGGATTGATACACATCTGTGACAACAAACCTGGCACACTAGCAACTCCCCAATACCTTATGTGACTAAGAAGCCACGTATGTCCCATTTACACCCCAACTTGTTAAGATGTGGACAGAGTGTGTACAGTGACAGAATGAGATGCATGTGCATAATAGTAATGCGGAACCTGGTACTGTGTGTGGGAATATTCAGGTAGTGCTAATAAACATTCCTCCCACAGGTCTGTCAGATACCAACACTGTGCCCAGAAATACAAGAATGATATGCAGTTGCTCTGAATAATGAGGTATTACACATCACTGTCACCCACACTGTCCTACAACATATAACTGTCTAACAAACTATACAATAGAAGGAGGAAGCTACTACATGACAGAGCAAAATCCCAAAAAGGGAAGGCATCTCTGATCAGTATTAGCAAAAAAACTACGGGCACTCATAAAATCGTCTAAGGCCAGCTTCGAGAGAAAAATTTCACTGGACACTAAGGATAATCACAAGGCTTTCTTTAGTTATGTTAGGAACCTGGGTGGGAATTCCCAGATATGCTCAGAATTAGTCCAAAATGACAAAAAATACATCGAACCCACAGACATTGCCAACATCCTAGCTGACAGGTTCAGCGCAAACTTCTACCCCCCTCCCCACCAAAAGGGCTAATATCTATTCCAGCAGAGTGCTGCCCCCCTGACATCTCAGATGCTCAGATAAGAGCTGCCCTCTCCAAAGCAAGAAACACAGCATCAATGGGACCAGACAGTGTCCCGGGCTGCGTCCTACATGAACTCCAAGAAGAGCTAAACCCAAACCTAAAACTACTGTTCAATCTCAGCCTTACTACAGGATATGTACCCAAAGAATGGCTTACAGCAACAGTGGTCCCTCTCCACAAAGGTGGTGCCTCAACGGATCCTGGAAACTATAGCCCCATGAGTCTCACTAGCTTGGTCTGCAAAGCTATGGAAAAGATCATCATGGACCTTATAAATAAAGATATCGGGGACCTACAGACACTGGATCCTACCCAGTTCGGCTTTGTTAAGGGCAGATCCTGCCTCTTAAACCTGGTCAATTTCTTTGAAACAGTCACCAAGGCCATTGGCAAGGGGAAGGTGGTCCATACAGCCTACCTGGACCTCGCAAAAGCCTTCGATACAATACCCCACTCGGGCATTATAGATAAGCTCACCAGCTTAAATATAAACCCCTATGTCACTAGATGGGTTACAAACTGGCTCAAGGACAGAACCCACATGGTTAGAATAGCTGGAGCCATGTCAGACTCCAAACCAGTTACAAGTGGCGTCCCACAAGGCTCAGTCTTGGGACCTCTCTTGTTCGGTATATATTTCTCGGAGGTACAGGCCAACATGGAAGGACTGTGGCTGACCAAGTTCGCAGATGACTGCAAACTGGGCACCATAATAGACTCTCCAGCTGACACAAGCATCCTCCAAAAGGGCCTCATAGAAACAGACAAATGGTGCCAGAGCCATGGCCTCAAGCTAAATCCCAAAAAGTGTATAGTCATCCCCTTTGGCAAAAACAAAGTGCCCACAAATTACCACATAGGTGGTAATCCATTAAGTACAGAAGAAGTAATTAGGGACCTGGAGACCCAAGTTGATAGCAATCTCTCATTTGACAACCACGTGGCCAAAGTGGTTAGAAAAACATTTTATATAGACCACCTAATCATGAAGGGATTCACATCTAGATCAGTGGAGGTCACCGTGCCTCTTTACTCATCCCTCATCAGGCCCATAACAGAGTACAATGCCCGTTTTGGGATGTACCTTACCAGACACCTGCAGCAACTGGAAAGACCCCAAAAATACCTCACCAAGAGGATCAAGGGGCTGAAACAGATGCCGTATGCTGCCCAGTTAAAGAAACTCCAGCTCTACTCAGTGGCATACCGCCTGCTCAGAGGCGATCTGTGCCTGACGTATAAAGCCATGTCCAACCCGGAATTAATGGACATGCTGCACCTCAGAAAATCCAAATCCCATCGAGCTACGTGCTCGGGAGACTTAAACCTCAGCACTGAAATAAATAGGACATGCTGGAGGGACAGATTCATAACCCAGAGGCTCCTTTCACTCTGGAATAAAATCCCAGTCCAGGTTAGGCAGAGTCCCTCATTGACTCTCTTCAAGAGGAATCTTGATGAGTGGATGGGAGATCGTAGGTTTACCCCGGGTATCACTTCTGTGTCACTGTTAGACAGAGGCACAGTATACTAACCTCGAAAAAGGGCATAGCAAAATTAATTTAAAATGGGTGGCGAAAGCCATACACACTCTGGCTAGGCTTATAAATGCCCTAGGGCAGATAGCCTAGTATGAACCTATGAACCTATGAACCTAAGAAATCTGTATAAGAGTGTTGTTATACAAGGTCAGAATGCATAAGCACAGGGGATTAATAAGACAGAAAGCAGATTGAAGATATGCAGCAATATCAATATAGCAGACACAACTGTGATGGACAGTGTTTAAGTTGTAGCAGACACAGCCATGATCTGAATCCTGGGAGTGGAATTAGACTGCATGCATATTTATACCCAACAACTGTATGGATGATGCCAGAATGTCCAGTATATGTGCCCATATCTGCTGCCTGTCCCCCTGCCCCCCCCCGGTATGTCTGTGGGATGATCCCAGATGTGTAGCCAGCAAACAAGGAATACAAGTGATTGTCAACCATCATGACAACACACCTGTCACTGTAGCAACCCCCACGAAAATGTTAGGAGAGTAATATTTCAAGTATTTCTTATCTACACTCCCATGTTGTCAAGCTGTGACCAGAGTATGTACAGTAACAGAGTGAGATGTATGTGCATAATACTAATGTGTAATCTGGAACTTTGTGTGGCAACAGTCAGGTAGTGCTAACAAACATTGCTCCCACAGGTACATTGGATACGAACACTGTGCTGAGAAATACAGACCAATATAACCTGTACTGGTATTGTCCATCCTAGTATTGTAGGGGATTGTGAGTTTTGCAGTTTCTCTGAATAATAAAGTATCACTGGTCACTGTCACCCACACTGTGCTACATAATATAACTGTGTAGGAAAGCATGTATATGTGTGTGTCAGGTCACTAAAGGTGAAAGAGGGTAATATTCTAGATATGTCCAGGCACACCAGCATATGGTCAACATATGGCCAGAGGCTGTGCAGAAAGAGTTGGATAACATAGTGAAAAACATCAACCTGGAAACTGGGCGTATATGTACAAACAGTTAGTCAGTGTTAACAAACATTCCCTCCACAGGTTTACCATGTAAGAGGTGTATACAGCAGGTAAAACCGGTTCATGTGCAATGATGATGATAGCCATATCACTGTCCAAAATAAGGCTATAAGGTAGTGTAGTAAGACGTTTAAGGTACAGATAATAGCACTGGCTAGGAAAGTAATGTGGACTAGAGGAATATCTTCTTCTTTCGGCTTTTCCCAGTCAGGGGTCGCCACAGCGGATCACCTGTCTGCTCATGATTGGCAGTGGAGTTTTACGGTGTCAAGGTGCCAGCCCGATGCCCAACCTTCCACAGAAGGCACACACATGTACACACTCACACCTAGGGCCAATTTAGAGTGTCCAATCCACCTACAGCATGTATTTGGGATGTGGAAGGAAACTGGAGCACCTGAAGAAAACCCATGTAACCACAGGGAGGACATGTAGACTCCACATAGAAGGCACTCCAGCTGAGGATTGAACCAGAGAACCTCTTGCTGTGAGGCAGCAATGCTAACCACTGCAGCGGCTCCATGGACTACAGGAATATACTACTTGTTAATTGACATCTTTCTCTCCCCCCATCTTATCTCCAATAATCATCATACCCACCCCAACTGGTATGTAATGACTCTGATAATGTCTAGTTGTTTGATAAATATTTTAATGGTTCCCATACATGTGCCATATTGAATTATTCCAACATTGTTGGCATGGTGCCTTCAACTTACCCGCATGCTGTTCATATTACCAGTGCGGTCCCATATATGCATGTGTTTTGTTTGCTATGCAACTGTTCCGTATCTGGTGTCTGGGTCAATGGGA